>NW_028270184.1:15273478-15445978 GCF_037043375.1 Chiloscyllium plagiosum | reverse complement strand
TAGTCCAAAGGTTTATTTGTAAGTACCAGCTACCTAACGAAGGGACAGCACTCTGAAAGCTCGTACTTCCAAATAAACCTGTTGGACTATCATCTGGTGTTGTGTGAGTCTTAACTTTGTCCACTCCAGATTAACATCAGCAGCTCCTCATCATTGAGATTAGGAGAAGGGAGGTTATTTTGGAACTGTAATTAGGCCGCAGCTGAAGTATTGTGTGGCATTATGGAATCCACAATGTAGGAGGGGTGTGATAGAACCGCACAGGGTGCAGAGGAGATTTTCCAGGAAGTTGCTTGGACTGGAGAGTTTCAGTTATGAATAGAGGTTGGAAAAACTTGGAGGTATTTTCCTTGGAACAGAGGAGATTGAGAGGGCACATGACTGAGATGTAGACAATTATGAGAGGTATTGGCAAATTAGGCAGGAAGAAACATTTCCCCTTGATGAAGGGATCAATGATGAGGGGGCAATGATGTCAACTAGAGGGCAGAAGTTTTGAAAGAGATGTTAGGAAAGGTTTTTCGCACAGAGGATGGTGTGAATCTGGAATTCACTGTGTGTAAGGGTGGTAGAGGCAGAAATCTTCATAAAATTATAGAGGTTTATAAAAACATGAGGGGCATGGATAGGACAAATAGACAAGGTCTTTTCCTTGGGGTGGGGGAGTCCAGAACTAGAGGACATAGATTTAGGGCGAGAAGGGAAAAATATAAAAGGGACCTAAGGGGCAACTTTTTCACACAGCTGGTGGTGTGTCTATGGAATGAGCTGCCAGAGGACGTGGTGGAGGCTGGTACAATTGCAACATTTAAGAGGCATCTGGATGGGTATATGAATAGGAAGGGTTTAGAGGGATATGGGCCAGGTGCTGGCAAATGGGACTAGATTAGGTTGAGATATCTGGTTGGCATGGACGAGTTGGACTGAAGAGTCTGCTTCCGTGCTGTACATCTCTATGACTCTTTTTAAAAAGTATTTGGACGTGCACTTGTCATGGCAAGGAATATGCAAAGGGCCATGTGCTGGAAGATGAGATTAGAGTAGTTAGGTCATTGTTTTGATTGGCATGGATGCATTAGGAAGAAGGGTCTTTGTCTCTGCTGTGGATCTCTATGACTCTGATCTTGCACATCCTGCCTTAGATCTGAAATCCTTGCCACTCAAACATTCAGCTTTACTTTTACTGCCTGACCTAACTCTGTACATGAATCTCTGATCTGCCCTTAATCTTGTTTGCTTCAAGGAGAGCTAACTCCAGCTTCTTGCACTAAACCATGGAGCTAAAATTCATTGTTAATACAACTGCAGGGGTGGGGAGTTTCTCATCACATATATATTTATAATAGATATCCATACATTTGATTTGTTGTTATTGTGACATGTACCTAAGTGTGGTGAAAAGTTTTATTTTAAGGGCAGTACAGGCAGATCATAACATGCAAGGACACACAGATCATAGGGTAATGAAACAGAATAAGGCATATAAAGGTACAGCAGCACAGGAGGTGCACAGAAGCAAGGTCAACATCAGATTTGAAATTTGAGACACCTATTCTGCAGCCTAATAACAGCAGGGAAGAAGCTGTTTTTGAGCCTTTTGGTGCCTGTGTTTAAGCTTTTGGATCTTGGACCTGACAGAAGCGGTTGGAAGAGAGTGTAGCCCGGGTGGGAGGGGTCTTTGATGATGTTGGCTGCCTTTCTGCAGCAACAAGAAGTGTAGATGGAGTCAATGGATGGAAGGTTGGCTTGCGTGATCATGTATGTGAGCAATACTGACACGGAATTTTGCATAATCTCGTCGTACTGTTCAAGTCCCCAAATGCCTGTTTAAACTGCTGTTGTGGTGAACCAAATGTTCACAGGAGAAACAACTTGTCATTTTTTAGTAAGCACTCGACAGCCATCCAGATTCAACTTGGATTCAACTATTTCAAACCAAAACTTCCACCACTACTCTGTTTCCCATTTCATTGCCACTTTTGTTTCATTTTCCCCTTGTTTTACTTTCAGATGGCATCTGTTCTTCATTCTGCCAGTTGCCTCTCATTTGGACACAATGTTGGTTCATTTACCCATCCTTTTAACATGCCCAAATTTGCACCACCAACTCTTCCATCATTTAATCATTTCTGCCCTTCACTCTATTTTAGGAAGATCAAGGCATCATCTACAATAGAAATTGTAATGAAGAACAAGACACTTAATTAATAATCTAACAGCACATGAGCACCCAGCACTAAGTAGCATAATCTGCTAGAGGCTGACATTTGATCACAGGGCTTGGCTTTCACTTTAAGGAAGGCCAAAACAGAAGGACTGAGCTGTAATTTGAACTAGTTAATTTCAGATTAATTATTAACAAGCAAAACAATTCAGGAAACAATCAGAGAATCTCCAAGAAGTCTTTAGTATCTAATGTAGTTCCCATTGAACATGGATCAGTTTCTGTTTCTTTATTTGTAACATTCACATTTTCTTCTGTCTTTCACCATCCTTTATTTTTATTCATTAATCCCTGCCGTCTTCCACCTTCTCTCAAAGCTTCTTGTTGGTTCATTCCTCATCTCCCGTTCTTCCATCTCTGTATTTGTTTGATAACTGGTTCAATCTCTCACTTTTCCCTGTTCTTACAAACGGTCATCGAGCCAAAACACTAACACTATATCTCTCTCCAGCGATGCTATTGAAGCTGCATTTTGTGGTTGTAAAGTTCTGAGTTCTGTGCAAATAACAAAAGGGAGTGTCTGTGATAATACTGTAAGACAGATGAATTCACGGACACAAAGAATGAGGGAGAAACACCTAGGTTTATAAATCAGCTTTCAGTTTTAATAGAGAGTTACTTTGATGTTCTCATCATTAGGGTTCTAGGCACTTTCAGCATTGTTCTGGTATGAATTCCCAGTCAGGAAATGATGGTCTGCTGCAGGACTTCAGCTAACTTAATGAACACGAGTTAAAAGGAAGTCCATTCTCGGAGTGTTCCTGGTGGGATAATCTTCCAGCTGGACGATCTTTAATGAGAGTTGGAAATGTATTAATAAAAAAAAGCGATCTGAACTGGATTGATGCACACAAAGAGACATGTGTACTGAAAGTGACAGAGCCTGAAGAGAGAGAGAAAGTTAGGATGCCATCAACTTCGCTGAGTTTTTGTTCCATTACTTGACCTCATCCTTACTAGAAGCATCTGTCCGCGACAGTATAGGTAACAGTGACCACCGCACTGTCCTAGTGGAGACAAAGTCCCACCTTCACATTGAGAATGATCTGCACCGTGTTGTGTGGCACTATCACCGTGCTAAATAGGACAGACTTCAAACCAATCTAACAGCTCAAATCTGGGCATCCATGAGATACTGTAGGCCATCAATGGCAGCAGAACTATACTCCAGCACAATCTGCGACATCATGGCCTGGCATATCCCCCCACTCAACCACTACCATCAAGCCAGGGGATCAACCCTGGTTCAATGGAGAGTCCAGGATCAGCATCAGCATACCTAAAAATGAGTTGTCAACCTGGTGAAGCTACCAAACAGGATGACTTGCATGCCAAACGGCATAAACAGCAAGTGATCGATGGAGCTAAACCATCTCACAACCAATGGATCAGATCTAAGCTCTGCAGTCCATCCACATCCAGTCGTGAATGGTGGTGGACAATTAAACAACTCACTGGAGGAGGAGGCTGCATAAATATCCCCATCCTCAATGATAGAGGAGCCCAGCACATCAGTGCAAAAAATAAGGCTGATGCATTCACAGCAATCTTCAGTCAGAAGTGCCAAGTAGATGATCCATCTCTGGCTCCTCCAGTCTTCAGCCAATTCAATTCACTCTACGTGATATCAAGGAATGGCTGGAGGCACTGGCCAAAGGCAATGGGTCCTGATAACATTTCAGCAATAGTACTGAAGATGTGTGCTGCAGAACTTGCCGCTCCCCTCGCCAAGCTCTTCCAGTACAGTTACAACATTGGCATCTACCCAACAATGTGGAAAATTGCCCAGGTATGTCCTGTACACAAAAAGCAGGACAAATCCAACCTGGCTAATTACTGCCCAGTCTGTCTACTCTCCATCATCAGTAAAGTGATGGAAGGGGTCATCAACAGTCCTATCAAGCAGCACCTGCTCAGCATCACCCTGCTCAGTGACGCCCAGTTTGAGTTTTGCCAGGGTCACTCAGCTCCTGATCTCATTACACTTGGTTCAGACAAGGACAAAAGAGCTGAATTCCAGAGGTGAGGTGAGAGTGACAGCCCTTGACATCAAGGCTGCATTTGACCAAGTATGGCATCAAGGAGCCCTGGCAAAACTGGAATCAATGGGTTATCGGGGCAAACACGCTGCTGGTTAGAGTCATACCTGGCAAAAAGGAAGATGGTTGTGGTTTTGGAGGGTCAGTCATCTCAGCTCCAGGATATCTCTGCAGGAGACCCTCAGGATAGTGTGCTAGGCCCAACGATCTTCAGCTGCTTCATCAATGACCTTCCCTCTGTCATAACGTCAGAAGTGGGGATGTTCGCCGATGATTGCACAGTGTTCAGCACCATTCACGACTCCTCAGATACTGAAGCAGTCCATGCTCAAATGCAAAAAGATCTGGATAATATCCAGGCTTGGGCTGACAAGTGGCACGTAACACTCATGCCACACAAATGCCAGACAATGGCCATCACCAATAAGAGACATTGTAAACACCGCCCCTTGACATTCAATGGTACTACCATCACTGAGTCCCCCACTGTCAACATCCTTGGGGTTACCATTGACCAGAAACTCAACTGGACTCACCTCATAAACACAGTGGCTACAAGAGCAGGTCAGAGACTAGGAATATTGCGGTGAGTAACTGACACCCAAAGTCTATGCACCATCTACAAGGTAGATGTCAGGAGTGTTGTGGAATACTCCCCACCTGCCTGGATGGGTGCAGCTCCAATAACACTCAAGAAGCTTGACACCATCCAGGACAAAACAACCCACTTTATTGGCACCATATCTATAAAAATTCAATCCCTCCACCACTGGCGCTCAGTAGCAGCAGTGTGTACCATCTACAAGATGCATTGCAGAAATTCACCAAAGATTCTCAGACAGCCCCTTCAAAACCCACAAACACTTCCATCTAGAAGGAGAAGGGCAGCAGGTGCTTGGGAACACCACCACCTGCAAGTTCCCCTCCAAGCCATTCACTACCCTGGCTTGGAAATATACTTCTGTTCCTTCACAGTCATTGGGTCAAAATCCTGGAATTCCCTCCCTACCGGCATTGTGGGTCAACCCACAGCAAGTGGACTGCAGCGATTCAAAAAGGCAGTTCACCACCACCTTCTGAAGGGCAAATAGGGATGGGCTATCAATGCTGGCCAGCCAGTGATGCCCAAGTCCCACAAATGAATATATGAAAAAACATTTTTTTGAAGCAAATTTCCAGGATTCTGACTGTTTAACAGGAATGGGAAAAAAGGAACATTGCGTATTCTTTGCAACCGATTCTGAACTTTTTGAGGTATGGGATGAAAAAAAAACACAGGAGTGAAGGTTAAGACAGTCAGCAGGCTTTGGACGTTACTGGGAAGATCCCAAAAGATTTTTAACCACACAAATAGTGATGTTGGTCAGGTAGTATCGCAGTTAACTACTGTAGGACAATTTGATTTGATGTACCATTGTCATTAAAAGGCATCTGGATGGGTATCTGTGGGCGGCACAGTGGTTAGCACTGCTGCCTCATAGCGCCAGAGACCCGGGTTCAATTCCTGCCTCAGGGGACTGACTGTGTGGAGTTTGCACATTCTCCCCGTGTCTGCGTGGGTTTCCTCCAGGTGCTCCGGTTTCCTCCCACAATCCAAACCGTAGTGTTAGGGGTAAATGTAGGGGAATGGGTCTGGGTGGGTTGCGCTTCGGCGGGTCGGTGTGGACTTGTTGGGCCGAAGGGCCTGTTTCCCCACTGTAAGTAATCTAATCTAATATGAATCGGAAGGGTTTAGAGGGCCAAGTTCTGGCAAATAGGACTAGATTAGGTTAGGATATCTGGTCAGCATGGACGGTTTGGACCGAAGGGTCTGTTTCCGTGCTGTACATCTCTATGACTCTATGACTATATGTACCGAGATACATCAAAAAGTATTGGTTTGTGTGCTAACCAGACAAATTGTGCCCTACATAAGTACATCAGGGTAATAGAACAGAACACAGAAAATAGTGTTACAACTACAGAGAAGGTGCAGAGAAAGATGAACTCTGATATATGAGAGTTCCTTTCAAAAGTCTAATAACAGTGGGGAAGAAGCTGTTGGTACAAATTTTGAAATGTTTTTTATCTTCTACCTGATGGAAAACAGTGGAACAGATAAGGGTGGGAGGGGAGGTTTCTTTGATTATGTTCCCGAAGCAGTGGGAAGTATAGACAGAGTCAACAGATGGCAGGCTCTATGGACTGGGCTACCTTCAAAACACTCTGTAATTTCTTGCGGTCTTGGGGGCAGACCAGTTGCCGTACCTAGGTGTGGTACTTTCTATGGATGCTTTCTGCGGTGCATCCATAAAAATTGGTAAGCCTCAATGTGGACATGCTAAATCTCCTTAGCCTTCCGAGGAAGAAAAGCCATTTTCTTGACGGTAGTGTCAACCTGATTGGATCAGGTGATATTTACTCCTAGGAACATATAGCTCTCGACCAGCTCCACCTTGGCACCATTGATACAGACAGAGGTGTGTCCTCCACTCCATTTCCTGAAGTTTTGCTGACATTGAGGGGCAGATTGTTCTCATTACACCATGCCATTAAGCTTTCCTGTACTCTATCTCATTGTTGTTTTAAGATCCAACAATGTCACAACTCACTGGGGCCTCACGGTGGTAATCAACCCAGGGGTCATCACAAAAGTTAGAAAGAAATAAAGTAAAAAGGCACTAACCACAGGTAAACAGTTACAGACACAGCACTCTTAATTAAAATTCTAACTGCCTTGTAGACATCCCCTTGCGCATAAACGTACACACAAGTAGACAAGGAAAAATACAGGAAAGTATAGAGAATCCAGCAAAGATATTGAGTGCTTAGCAGCATGGTCTAAAGACAACAATCTCTCCATCAACTTGAAGGAGCTGGCTATTGACTTCATGAAGCAGAGTGGAGGGCACTCCCCTGGCTGCATCAGTGGTGTGAGAGGTGGAGATGGTTGAGGGCTTCAAGTTCCTGGGAGTGATGATCACCAATGATCTATCCTGGTGCATTTGTTAGGCGGAATGTGTCTGGGTGGGTTACTCTTCGGAGGGTCGGTGTGGACTAGTTGGGCCGAAGGGCCTGTTTCCACACTGTAGGGAATCTAATCTAATCTAAAACAATGAAACCCTGGAACATTGAGCAGCCAGTCGTGTCCCTCTCTGAGCCAAGTCTCTGTAATGGCCACAACATCTTAGTCCCATGTACTGGTCCAGGCTCTAAGCTCCTCTGCCTTAGCTATAATACTCCTTGCATTGAAATAAACACACTTCAGCCCATTAGCATTATCACGTTCATTTACTTGTCTCTGCCTGTCCTTTGTTTCTGACATATTGGTCCAAACATCTACCTTTCGCTCAATCCCTCCATTTGCTGACCTGCTGCTGTGGTTCCCAGCCCCCTGCCACTCTAGTTTAAACTCTCCCAAGTAGCACTAGTGAACTTCCCTGCCAGGATATTGTTTCCCCTCTGGCTTAAGTGCAACCCGCCCCTCTTGTACAGGTCCCAAAGATTCAAGAACCTTGAAATCATGTCCCCTGCAACAGCTCCTTCGCCATGCATTCAGCTGTCCTAACTTTCTATTCCTTGCCTCACTAGCACACGTCATTGGTGGTAACCCAGAGATTACTACCCTCAAAGATCTGCTTTTCAGCCTCTTTCAAACTCCCTGTACTAACTCCATAGGACCTCATGCCTCTTTCTATCTATGTCGTTGGTACCAATGTGCACAATGACCCCTGGCTGCTTGCCCTCCCCTCAAGAATTTCATGCAACCACTCAGCGATGTCCTGGCACCAGGGAGGCAACGCACCATCCTGGAGTCTCGTACCCAGCCACAGAAACGCCTGCCTGTACCCCTAACTAGTGAGTGTCCTTTCACTATTGCTCGCTTGGACTTTGTCAGACCCTGCTCTACAGCAGAGCCAGTTGTGGTGCCACAGGCCTGGTGGTTGCTGCTATACTCCCCTGAGAATCTATCCCCTCCATTAATTCTGATCTCTCTCTTTCTGCACGCTGTCCTGCTACCCTGATGCACTTTGTATGGTATGGCCTGCATAGAATGCAAAACAACACTTTTCACTGAATCTTGGTCTGTGTGATAACGATAAATCAATAAAAAAGATTATGGGCTACATGGATGGAGGGAAAATTGGAAATCCTGTTCAGTTGTATTCATTGACAGGATCTGTTGATGTGCGTCTTTCGGAAATGAGAAAGTTGCATCTCAGCCTTGCTTTCAATGGATGCTTCCACTGTTCCACGAGGGAGAGAGACGATCAGGGTGATGTTACAGGGATGCAGTGAGGTCATTGACTGCTTAGGAATCAGCTTCAGGGACTGAGTGAGTAATACAGGGACAGTTCCAGGATCTATGATGGCCCACATATGCAGGAAGTGTGCACAGCTGCAGTTCCCAATTGACTGCATGGAGTAGCTGGAGCTACGCAAAGACTCACTACACAGCACCCGTGATGCTGAGGACATCATGAATAGCATGTTTCACGAGCTGGTCACACCACAAGTAAGGGTTACATAGGCAGAAATGTGTTGGATGACCACCAGGAAGACAAGTCAGCATGGTGTGATGATGCTGCTCCTTTAATAATGTTATGCTGTTCTTGGCTTTTTTTCCAGAGAGGTCATAAAAGCAGCAATTCGTAAAAGTCTAGGTTTTGTGGGTTTTAGGGCCATTTTGATTATAGCTAACAGATACTGCTTCAGAAAAAGGCTTTTGAGTTTTAAAAAACAACACTTGTACAATGAAAGGGGAGTGGCCAATTCTCCCAGCTCAGCTTTTTTTCTGGTTTGGTTTGGTTAGATTCCCTACAGTATGGAAACAGGCCCTTGGTCCCAACAGGTCCACACTGACCCTCCGAAGAGCAACCCAGCCATACCCATTCCCCTACACCTAACATTACGGGCAATTTAGCATGGCCAATTCACCTAAACGGCACATCTTTGGACTGTGGGAGGAAACCGGAGCATCCGGAGAAAACCCACGCAGACACGGGGAGAATGTGCAAACTCCACACAGACAGTTGCCCGTGGTGGGAATTGAACTCGGGTTCCTGGCGCTGTGAGGCAGCAGTGCTAACCACTGAGTCACCGTGCCGCCCCGTTTGGGCTTTAGCAGTCTGGCTGTTCACTGAAAGCAGTCAGTCAATTTTGAGGCCGCAAATCCAAGAAACAACTCCATGGAAGAAGGTGTCCCATGCTGAATATTTCTGCCATTTCTCTCTTTCAGAGAAGACCTTGTGTTTGATTTTACCTTTTATGCCAAAGCGTGTTAATGGGGATTTTTGCAGGAATTTGGAACAGCATCAATAAGTTGGAATAGTCTGCTGGGTTTTCGGATAGGTTAAGTTATTCCATTTTCTGTTCTCTTTTGTTTGTGTTTCATTCAACAATCTTGCAAATTAATTCTGTTTTGTTTCAAATTAAGTGGTTGGGCCAGGTGCATCCCTCCTGGAATATCCACCCTACAACTGCTTAAAACACAAGCAAAGTTAGGGTCTGGGCTACTTTCTTGAAATGTTTTGAGGGGGTCTAGCCTGCTCCATAACAATGGGCAGGCAGTGCAGGAGTCCCCTGTGGCCTTCCCCTCTTGAATTGATAACTGTTACAACACAGTGGTGAACCCTTCTGTTAATTAAACCAAACACCCAGAAAGTTCACCTCACCTGGTAATCTGTTAAAATATAGGTGAAAGAGAACTCCCAAATTCCACTATTTAAAGAAAATATCAATTTATTCTTTAACTCTAAAAGTGAACATTAAACAACAACTATTCACAACTCTAAGCCCCCTTTCTCTGAACTGCTTATTATCTGCCTCCAACAATATGCTGTCCCAATAAGACACTTATTAAAATTATATCAACTTAGTTTTAAAACCACACAGCCGCTATCATCTTTGATGTCTGTCTTCCAGCTGATGATCTCCCTTGGTCATCTTTTTTCTTTTTACTGTGAGTATGTTTCATATGAAAAGGTACCTTTGATAATGTTCCCTATTTTCTTGGGTCTCTCTTGAAGACAGTTGCTGTCTCTCCAATTTTCAAAATGTCTGCATTTTTATACTTGCAACATCGGATTGTCTCATTGGTTTGATGTTGGCAAAACAATAAATTCAAACTTGATTGGGTTTTAGTATCCTGGGGCATATTTTAAACTCATTCGAATTGTTGTCAAAACAGCAACCAACTCAGGTGTCCATTTCACAACCTAATGTGACATATTTTCAATTTTCCAGTACACTCTGAGACTGCCATCTCGTCATATACACAGGTGCTTGTAATCTCTCAGTTCAGAGCACCATCACTCTCTCTTAAAGGTACAGTACACACCTTCAACTTCATAACAATAACAATGTTTGATACTGTTGGCAGGAATGGCCTCTCAGGGAAAAGCAGCAACAGCTAAGTTTGTGGCACCACAGATGGCTCTGCCACACAGCAGGAGAGGAAAAATCAGTGTCTTAGTGAGTGTTTTAAGTAGTAAGGGACTCAATTGTAAGGGAAGCTGATAGGTGGTCCTGTGGCCACAAGCAAGACTCTCGAATGGTGTGTTGCCTCCCTGGTACCAGGGTCAAGGATGTCTCACAGCAGCTGCAGGGTATTCTGAAGGGGGAGGATGAACAGCCAGCAGTCATCGTACATGTTGATACCAACAATATAGGTGAAAAAAGAAATGAGATCCTGCAACAGCAATTTCGCCAGTTAGGAAGTACTTAAAGAGGTAGACTACAAGGGTTGTAATCTCCAGTGCCACACAGTACTGAGTACAGGGATAGGACGATAGATCAGATGAACACGTGACTAAAAGGATTGTGGGGCTTTAAATTTTTGGATCATTGGGACAATTACTAGAGTATATGGGACCTGTTCAAGATGCATGGGTTGTACCTGAATCGGAAATTGGGTCTATATCCATGCTTGTGTTCTTGGGGAAAGTTTAAATGTAAAATTGGGAATAAGGTTCAATCAGACATAGAAGGAATACCGTGACAGTCCAGAAAGTGGAGGAAAAGTGGGCATAATAAGGCATATAAGATGACTGGAAGCCGAATTTTATGTACCTTAGTGCAAGGAACCTGACTGGTAAGGCGGATGAACTCAGAGTGGGGTCAGCATTTGGGAATATGGTATTGTTGCAACCACTGAGACATGGTTGAAGGAAGAGCTCAATATTTCAGGTCATGTTTCAGGCATGATGGTGCAAGAAGGGGAATGTAAGATAGGATGGGGGCATTATTCATGAAGATGACCATCGCTGCAATAATGGGGGATGTCCTCTTCTAATGAGGCCATCTGGGTAGAGTCTAAACGAAAGGAGATCACTTTGGTGGGATTATCGACCTCCCAACAGTCAAAGGGAGATCGAGGAGCAGATATGCAGGCAGATCGCAGAGACGTTTGAGAAGATAGGGTTATGGTAGTAGAGGATTTCAAATTTGCTAACATTAACTGTAATTGTCTTAGTGTAAATGATTCATGGGATAGAAAGGGTTTAGAGGGCGTTGGACTCTAGCTCAATCTACCAGCTTACTTTCCCTTATGTGTGAGCCGAGTCCTGCGTGTTCTTTTAATGAAGCAATAGGAGAAGATATTCGGTCTCAAATTCTTACTTTATTTTAAGCAGTGAGTGGATAAAGTATACAGAGCTCTGGGTCTAGATCTTCCCATCCCTGACAAACAGCAAAGTGTGTCAGTTCAAGAAGTCCGACCCCTATCCTGCCCCTGACCCAGTCTTTTATACAGTACAACACATCATGTAATCACAGAACATTGTGCAAGCATTGAGGTGTGGTTGTGTTCTGATTGGCTGTTGACCTGACTCCATTCTCCGCCTTTTCGCGTTCCCGGATATCTGACTCCATGTGACTTCCTTCTGCAGGTGGTGGCGCGAAATAGTTCTTGTTTTTTTTAACACCACAGATTACAACATGTCCTGCATCTGCACTCAGGGCGGCAACACCCCCGCTGTCTGCCTCGCTCTCCCAACCGCCACCATGGCCGCCAGTACACACTGCTCTTTGTTAAAAGTCATTCCTATTGTGTGGTTACATCAGCATATCTTTACAAGTCAGATGTACTCAGTACTTTCCCACTGTCTGTTTGTCCCCACAAGGGTTACACAACCCACTGTGTTAGTTAATGGTTAAGCATAGCATTGTATTATAAGTAACTGAAACAAATATATCATTTAAATGCTTCTGAATGCTTCGTACTAAGGCATATATTTACAAGGGATATGGGCCAAATGCTGGCAAATAGGACTAGATTAATTTAGGATATCTGATTGGCATGGACAGGTTGGACCAAAGGGTTTGTTTCCATGCTGTGCAATTCTTCTGACTCTATGATTCGACGGGGTGGAATTTTTAAAGCGCCTTCTCTGGGTTAGATAGAACAGTGCCAGACCTAATCCTAGGGATGAAGCCGGTCAAGTGGTTGAAGTGTCAGCGGGTGAGTATTTTGGGATAGTAAACATAACTCTGTAAGTTTCAAAGTCATTTTGGAAAGGGATAAGGGTAGTGCAGAAGTTAAATATCTAAAACAGGGGAAGGCCAATTTTCAACAGCATTAGACAGGATCTGATAAACATTAACTGGGAGCAACTATTTGCAGGTAAGTCTACATTTGGAAAAAGTCAGAAGTCACATGACACCAGGTTATAGTCTAACAGGTTTAATCGAAATCACAAACTTTCAGAGTGCTGCTCCTTCACACGACTTCAAATAAACCTATTGGACTATAACCTAGCATTGTGTGATGTCTGACTTTGTTCACCCCAGTCCATCACCAGCATTCCCACATCATGGCTACATTTGGGAAGTGGGAGATTTTTAAAAGTAGTAGGGTGAGAGTTCAGGGTCAGTATATTTCTCTAAAGGTGAGGGCAATGGGCAGCAAGACCAGGGAACCCTGGATGTGAACAGATATTGAGACTTTGATAAAGAAAGAAGAAAGCATATGTTAAGTGCAGAGCATTAAAAACAGGGGAGGCCCTCAGGAGTATAGAGATTGTAGAGGATGCTTAAAAAAAGGAGTTAGGAGAGCAAAGAGGAGCCAGACAATATCTTTGGCAGATAAGATTAAGGAAAACCCCGAGGCATTTTATAAGTATGTTAATTGGAAGAGGATTACCAGGCCAAGAGTGGGGCCTATTAAGAGATCAAAGAGACAATCTGTGTTTGGAGCCAGATGACGTGAGTGAGGTGTTAACTGCATATTTCTCACCTGTATTCACAAAGGAGAAAGACATCGTAGCTGGAGATTTCAGTTAGGACGGTGATGTTCTACAGCATTCTAAGATTAATAAGGAAGCGTCATCAGATGTTTTAGTGGGCATTAGTGCATAATATGATGAGATATACCCCAGGCAGTGATGGGAGGCAAGAGAGGAGATTGCTGGGATTCTGGCTGAGATATTTAATACTTCGCTGGCCACAAGTGAAGTGCCAGATGACAGGAAGAGAGTTAACGTGGTTCCTTTCTTCAAGAAAGGCAGCCGGGATAGGCTTGAATATTGCACGCCAATTAGTCTGACATCAGTGATCGGGAAATTCTTGGAAAACATTTTGAGACAGGATCAATCAACAGCAGGGATTGTCAGCACAGATTTGTTGGAGTAAGATCCTGCCTGACTAAGTTTGAGTTTTAAGGTTGATGAAATATATTGATGAGGGGAGCGCAGTTGATGTGTTTACATGGACATCAGTAAGGCCTTTAACACGATCTCACATGAAAAGGTAAGAGCCCATGGGATCCATGGTAAATTGGAAAACTGGAAAGGGTGATGCTGGAGAGTTGTTTTTATTTTGATTGGAAGCCTGGGACCAGTGTTAGGACCCTCAATGTTTGCTATGTACGTTATCAACTCGGATGAGAACGTAGAAGATATAAATTAGTAAGTTTGCAGATGACACAAAAATTAGTGATATTGCTGATAGCAAAGAGGTGGTCTCAGGCTATAGTCTGATATTGATCTGCTGGTAAATTGGGCAGAGCAGTGGCAGATGGAATTTAATTCTGACATGCTTGAGGTTATATATTTTGGAAATTCTGATACGGAAAGGATCCCCAAGTCCCTGAGGCGTACAGGGATGCTTGTCTTCATTAGCTGGGACATAGAATATAAGAGCAGGGAAGTCCTGTTGTAACTTTACAGAACATTAGTTTGGTCACAGATTGAATACAGTGTGCAGTTCTGGGTCACCACACTGTTGGAAGGGTGTGATTGCACTGGAAATGATGCAGAGGAGATTCACCAGATGTTGCCTGGGATGAAAAGTCTCAGTTATGAGGAGAGATTGGGTAGTCTGGGTTTGTTCTCCTTGGAGCACAGGAGGCTGCAGGGAGATCGGATTGAGGTATACAAAATTATGAGAGGCACACAAAGAAATGTGAGAATCTTTTCCTCATGGCAGACATGCCTAAGACCAGAGGGCATAGGATTAAGGTGGGGTGTATGCATTGTAGACGGGATCTGAGGAAATTGGTTTTTCACTCAGGGGTGGTAGAAATATGGAATGCACGACTTGAGAGGACGGTGGAGGCAGGTACTCTGACAACATTCGAGAAGCATCTGGATGAGCACTCAAAATGCCAGGGCATAGTCGGCTATGCACCAATTGCAGGTAAATGGGATTAGTATAGTTTTGAGTTTGGGGGTTAGCATTGACATTGTAGGCTGAATGGTCTGTTTCTGTGCTGTATGACTATTTTCCCAGCCACCAGGTACGATTCTAGCTGAGGGATAGTGTTGTTCCCCTGATTCCCATTGACTCCAGTTTTGCTCCTGTTCTTGATTCCGCATTCGGTCAAACTTGGCCTTGATGTCAGGGGCTGTCCCTCTCAACTCACATCTGGGATTCAGCTCTTTGGTCTATGCTTGAAACAAGAATGTATTGAGGTCAGGAGCTGAGTGGCCCTGGCAGAACCCAAACTGGGTGTCGTTAATCAGGTTATTGTTGAGTCGGTGCTGCTTGATGGTACCAGTGACAACACCTTCCATCAGTTTACCATTGATCGAGAGTAGATTGATGGGGTGGTAATCGTCCAAGTTGGAATTGTCCTGCATTTTGTGTACAGGACGTGCCTGGACAATCTTCCATTGTACAGGAACAGCTTGGCTAGGCGTATGGCATTTCCTCCAGCCAAAGTCTTCAATATTAATGCTAGAATGTTGAGGGCCCACAGCCTTTGCAGTATCCAGTGTGTCCAACAAGTGGAGGGGACTGGATTGGCTGAAGACGAGCAGTTGTGCTGCTGGGAGCTCTACAGGAGGCCGAGATGGATCATCAACCTAACAATTCCGACCGAAGATCGTTGTGAATGCTTCAGCCATGTCTATTGTCCAAATACGCTGGGCTCTCCCATTGAGGACAGGGATATCTGGGGAACCTCCTCCTCCAGTGAGTTGGTTAATTGTCTACCACCATTCACAAGCGATTGTGACAGGACTGCAGGGCTCAGATCTGATCTGTTGGTTGTGTGATTTGCTTAGTTCTGTCTGGCACTTGATTCTTCTGCGGGTTTGGCATGCAAGCAGTCCTGCATTGTCACTTTACCAGGACGGCAGATCATTTTTAGTTATGCCTGGTGCTGCTCCTGGTTTGCCCACCCACACTCTCACAGGGGAGGTACCCATCAGAATATCAATGGAACTCAACGGGTCAAATAACCTCTTTCCTCACTTTCTAAGATTCTACACAGCCTGTATCATAATTCAATGAGTTCTGATTACTCACTGAGTTGGATGAGTCTATATAAATGTAATTCAGGTACAAATAGCCAACATTCCCACAAAGTATCTTTTCCACTGTACAGACATCTGAGGTCTGTGCTTCCAGAGACAGCTGCGTAGCTTAGATACAACACTGGACACAACTGTTCCCGGCCCTGCCCTCAAATTTACTCTATCAACATCCCCACCCCTCACTAGGGGTCTGACTGTGGAAGACACTTCACCTAATCATCCCCAGCTACCAGCCACAACAAGAACCCTGCCTAGAGGGAGTGAGAAGAAACACCGGTGCGGGGGGACCTTCAGGAGTAGGTTGGCCCAACGCTGACTGAGAGAGGGAGGGAAGCAGCAAGTTAGATTGTTTCAATTTTAGTCACAACAAAGCTTCATGAGCTCCACATGTTGGAGGTGAGGAAAGAAGAGATGGGGAGAGGGCCAGCACTTGAAGAGGAGCAATTTGTGTGGGAGAAATTAAAAAGGAACAATGAATTCTGTGTGTAAAACAAAGATTTGACAACCAGCGTATTAACACACGTTTATTAATGTGTTTGTTTACATCAATGGAAACAGAGCCCAACGAACATAGTTTCGGCCTGGATGAGATGAACAGCAAAATCCAATCACATGTATTTACTGGTGAACTCGCTGGTGAGTCAGCAGGTTACACAAATGAGCAAATCTCTTCTCACACACGGTACAGGGAAATGGCTTTTCCCCTGTGTGAATGCGATGGTGTGTCAGCATGTTGGATGACTGAGAGAATCCTTTCCCACATTCCGGACAGGTGAATGGCTTCTCCCCAGTGTGAACGCGCTGGTGATTCATCAGGGTGGATGTGGTACTGAACCCTTTCCCACATTCCGGACAGGCAAATGGTCTCTCCCCAGTGTGAACACGCCGGTGCGCTAGCATGTTGGACAACTGACTGAATGCTTTCCCGCATACTGAGCAGGTGAAAGGCCTCTCACCAGTGTGGACCCGCTGGTGGTTCAGCAGGGTGCACAAGGTCGTGAATCCCTTCCCACACTTGGAGCAAGTGAACGGTCGCTCTCCGTTGTGAACTCGCTGGTGTCTCAGCAGGGTGCATGACCGAGTGAAACCCTTCCCACACTTGGAGCAGGTGAATGGCCTCTCCCCACTGTGAATTCGCTGGTGATTGAGCAGATGGGATGACTCAGTGAATCCCTTCCCACACTTGGAGCAGGTGAAGGGCCTCTCCCCAGTGTGAACACGCTGGTGTCTCAGCAGGGTCGATAGCTGAGTAAAGCCTTGTCTACACTCAGGGCAGGTGAATGGCTTCTCCCCCGTGTGAATTCGCTGGTGTATCAGCATGTTTGATAACTGAGTAAATCCCTTCCCACACTCAGTGCAGGTGAACGGCCTCTCCCCAGTGTGAACGCGCTGGTGTCTCAGCAGGTCAGAAGATTGCGTGAATCCCTTCCCACACTCAGGGCAGCTGAACGGCCTGTCTCCCGTGTGACTGCGTCGATGTGTTTCCAGGTCGGATGGGTAATTGAATTCCTTCCCACAGTCTTCACATTTCCACAATTTTGCCCTCTGAAACATATACGATTTCTCTTCACCATGAACCGTTCTTTTTCCTTCCATGGTCAACGGGCAACGATATTAAGTTCCTGATGAGTCGACCGTCTCTGACAGGTCTTGATTTGATTTTTGATTTGAGCTTCTTCTCTGTAAATCCTCTTTTCAATTCTCTGCAAAAATGATTTAAAATATGAGAAAGTGGGATGAAAAGTGCCATTCGTTATAAAAACCCACCAGTATCAACCTTCAGTGAAGGGAACCTCCATCAGGACTACACAAGAGACGGGTCTCCACAGAGGAAAACGCATGGTGGCGCAGTGGTTAGCACTGCTGTGTCACAGCACCAGGGCTCCAAGTTCGATTCCAGCCTTGGGCGACTGTGTTGAGTTCTACCCCTGTTTGCGTGGGTTTCCTCCGGGTGCTCCGGTCTCCTCCCACAGTCCAAAGATGTACAGCCTAGGTGGATTGGCCATAGTAAAAGATGAGATTACAGGAATAGGGTGGGACAATCATTGTGGACTCGATGGGTTGAATAGCCTCTTTCTGCACTGTCGGAATTGTACGATTCTAGTGGAGGAGTGGGAAAAGGTAATGGACTTCCAGTGAAACTCAACTTGCTATTTGACAGAACCCACACTGGCCAGGAAGGCAAGAGCAGCTGGTGCACAGGAAAACCATCACCTACATGCCAAAGTCTAGATTAGAGTGGTGCTGGAAAAGCACAGGTCAGGCAGCATCCGAGGAGTAGGAAAATCGACCTTTCGGACAAAAGCTTCATCAGTCCTGATGAAGGGCTTTTGCCCGAAAGTTCAATTTTCCTACTCCTCGGATGCTGCCTGACCTGCTGTGCTTTTCCAGCACCACTCTAATCTAGACTCTGATTTCCAGCATCTGCAGTCCTCACTTTTGCCTACATGCCAAACACCAGTGAGTTCCAGTGGAGAGAAACTGATTACATGCTCCATGCATCTGAAATGAGAGTTAATCCATGATCCAGTTTTCATGCACACTTTTTCCTGTTTTAGATGGACACGATTGAGTCCGGGATATCATTAATAACAAAATGTAGGCCCAGCAGTCACTACTTTCTCAACTGGATGGATACCTGGTGAACATTTCCTCGTTCCACTCTGACTCAAGCCTTTAGACCTTATCCCCTCATCCTGGATCCCCCACCCAGTGCCTCTGTATCGAACTGATCAGGTTAAATGAACAACCGGAACACATTGATCAAATCATCCAATTGTCACTGAAATTCCAGGGAAAACACCATACCAGATGAGTGATGCATTTTAGCAGAAGAGGTGAAGAACATACAAAGTAGAAACAGAAGTAGACCATTCAAAAAGGTCATAGTTGACCTCTCTGTGTTCCTAACTTCACATACTCACCTTGCTCCAACAACGCTCGAATCTCATGCTCAACACAAATCTATTCACCACAGTCTTCAGAATACTCAAGGTCCCGCCTCCACTGCTTTCTGTGACAGAGTTCCAGGGTCACATAACCCTCAGAGGGGAAACAAAAAGTGATCCTCATTTCTGGACTGAGAGGGTATCTTCTAACATTAAAGCTGTGCCCCCTGGTGCTAGCCTCACTCCCATCATTTCCATCTCCACCTGGCCAAGGTCATTCAGGACCCTCCTCTTCTGAGCCCCAATGGAAACAAGCCCTGCCTGTTCAACCGATCTTCAGAAAACAAACCACTCATTGTTGTGGTTCTGTTCGCCGAACTGGGAATTTGTGTTGCAGCCTCCTTCACAGGAGGCTCCCAAGCACTGAAGATGTCACCTAGACAGGGGACGAAACTTCTGCAACACAAATTCCCAGCTCGGCGAACAGAATCACAACAACGAGCACCCGAGCTACAAATCTTCTCACAAACTTTGAACACCTACGGGCAAGAGATGCTAAGACAAGCCAGGAAATGGGAATCCTGTGCCAAACGCCTAAGCGCCACATATGGACAAACCACCCATCTCAGGTGGCAGGCTGGTTTTCCCCTGTTTGGGGGTGTATAGAACTAGGCAACTAAGTTTAAAACTATGGGGTATGCATTTTAAGAAAACGGAGGAGCAATTTAGTCTTTCAAAGGGTCATGAGTCTATGGAATTATTTTAAGTACACTTAGGGCAGAAGTAGCAAAACTCGTGATTAAAAAGGAAGATATACTGTGTAGGTCATCATCAATCAGCCATAATCCTATTCAAAGGCAGAGGAGACTGAAGGGGCTGAATAGCCTTATCATGCTTCTAGATGTTCTAGAGAAGGGTGGCATGGTGGTTCAGTTGTTAACACTGCTGCCTCACAGCGCCAGGGACCTAGGTTCCCCATGGGTGCTCTGGTTTCCTCCCATAATCCAAAGATGTGTAGCTAATGGCCATGCTAAATTGCACATAGTGTTCAGGGATGTGTAGGTTAGGTGCATTAGTCAGGGGTAAATATACAGTAGTACTGTAGGAGTATAGGTGTGGGAAGGTTACTGTTTGGAGGGCCGGTGTGGAATGCTGGGCCAAATGTTTCCACACTGTTGGGATTCTATTCCATAAAGCTAACAGGAAAATAGAAATTCATACATGATATTTGTTTGGAGAGTCTGAGTTTCTTCTCCATGAAGCAAACGGAGATTTGGTAAAGGTGAACACGTTGACTTGTTTATATTGGAGAGGACAAGAAAGAGGTATTTCCATTGGGTGATGGTCCAAAACCTGGGGGAGAAAGATTTAAGGCGTAGGCCAGAGATACAGACAAAATATTTTTGATAGAATGAATGGCAATACCCAGTACTCTCTGGCTACATGCATGGTGTATCAAAAGAGGATCAACAACGTAAAAAAGGACATTGGAAAGGCATTTGAGTGAAATAGACTTGCAAGGCTTTAACCAGACAACAGGGGTAAAAGAGAATTGGGATTGTTCTACAGAGAGTTGACACAGACACAGGCCTCTATTCATAACATAACCTTGGAATCCAAGTAACATGAATCTTTTTCACTCTACATCTTTCCAACTCAACCCATCTTAATCCTACTCACTCTGGATTCACTCAAAAATATTCTGGTAAACTCCAACTAAATCTGACAAAAGAATTTGTTCCACATCTCTCCCACTCATTTCAACTCACTCCAATTCACTCTCATAAATCGTAGAGTCATAAGGCATGGAAACAGACCCTTAAATCCAATTCATCTGCGCCAATCTGACCTAGTCCCATTTGCCAGCATTTCGCCTATACCCCTCTAAACCCTTCCTATTCATACACCTATCCAGAAGCCATTTAAATGGTATAATTATACAAGCCTTCAACACTTCTGGCAGCTCGTTCCAATCACACGTAACCCTCTGTGTGAAAATGCAGATCATTTTAAATCTTTCCTCTCTCACCTTAAATCTATGTCTTCTACTTACTCCCCTAGCCTAGGAAAAAGACCTTGGCTATTCACCCTAGCCATACCCCTCATGATTTTATAACTCTCTATAAGGTCACCCTTCAGTCTATGACGCTCCAGGAGAAAACAGCCCCAGCCTATTCAGCCTCTCCTTATAGCTCAAACCCTCTAAACTTGGAAACATCATTGTAAATCTTTTCTGCACCCTCTCAAGTTTAACAACATCCTTCCTGTAGAAGGGCGACCAGAACTGTATGCAGTATTCCAAAAGTGGCCTCATCAATGACCTGCACAGATGCAACATGACATCCCAACTTGTATACTCAATGTTCTGACCAATGAAGGCAAGTGTGCCAAATGTTTTCTTCACCACAGTATCTACCTGTGAGTCCACTTTCAAGGACCTATGCACCTACACCCCTAGGTCTCTTTGTTCAACAAAACTCTCCAGGGCTCTAACATTTACTGCTTAAGTCCTGCCCTGGTTTGCCCAACCAAAACGCAACACCTCACATTTATCTAAATTAAACTGCCGTCTGCCACTCCTTGGACCGTTGGCCCATCTGATCAAGGTATCATTGTATTTTGAGATGATCTTCTTCACTGTCCACGACACCATCTATTTTGGTGTCATCTGCAAATGTATTATTCTCAATTACTCCAAAGTGAACTACAACCACACTCATTCAATTCAACTCTCTCTTACCTCATTGCAATTCACTCTCCTTCACTTTACTGATTTTGTTTAACTCCTACCTACACTGACACTCTCCAAATAGCTTTCCTCGCTGCCACACATTGCAAATTATTTTAATTCACCCTTCAGCACTCCAGCTCTCTCTACTACATTCGAACGTACTCTGATTCACTGTGAATGGCTTTACATCACTCCCACTTACTCCACTCACTCTTCTTTAATCTACCTCACACCAATTCAAAATCAAAGTCACTCTTACTCACTGCAAATTGCACTACCTCACTCCAATGCAAACCAACCCACTCATCACTCCAACTTACTCTGAAACATTCCAAATCAGTCTATCTCACTACCTCTCATTTGAACTGACTTCAATTCACTCGATGATGCATCCAAATTGTTGCAAGAGGGAAGGGAGCAAATTGCAGAGTCATTGACAGAAATTTTCAAGACCTGTCTGAACACAAGATTAGTCCCAGGGACTGGAGAATTGCAAATGTGACACCATTGTTGAAGAAAGAGACAAAGGATAATCCAGAAAACAGACTTGTCAGCTTGATGCGAACAGTGGGAAACCTAATGGAGGCCATAAAATGGGATAAGATGGGATGCACTTAGAGAAAAATACAAAATAGTCAACATAGCTTTAGCAAGGTAATAAACTTAATTGAGTTCTTTGACGAGATGATACAGGCAGTGGGATCAGGGAAGTGCTGGGAATATTGTGTATTTGGATTTTCAGAAAGCATTGGCCATGGTGCCACATGGCAGGTTGGTTATCACATTTTGGATCACAGTCCTTGGCAGCATCGATTAGAAGTTGGCTAAAAGGAGAAAACACAAGATAAGTGGAAATGAATTGAAAGTGGTGTTCTCAAAGAATTGGTGTTGGGACCCCTTTTTCTGATTTACATAAATTTATTATTACAGTATTTACATTTGGCCAAATGGGCAGACATCGGTCAGGTGAATTTCAATGCAGAGATATTTTGCCAGAAGAAATACCATGACAGACACTCGTTCCCAACCTCTCCCCTTGCCCGAAGTGTTGTCACCCTGTATCTGGTGCTCCTGATGTGGTCTTCTCTACATCGGGGATTCCAAACATAAACTCAGCATATTTCGCCAAGCATCTCAGCTGGGCCCGCAGGCCTCCCCTTACCTGACCTCCCAGACACTGCCCATTTTAATTCCCCTTCCCACTCCCTTTCCGACATGACCATCCATGGCCTCTTCCATTGCCACAACAAATGAGACCACAAACTGGAGGAACAACGCCTCATCTTTCACCTGGGCAACCTACAGCCCAGAGAACTCAACATTACGCTCTCCAATTTCAAATAACCTCCCTTCCCAGTCCCTCCCCCTCTCTTACATTCCTCTGGTCGACACTTTATTTAAGCCACCATACTGGATTCATTCCTTCCATCGACCAATCAGGTCATACCGTCTACCTATCACTACCTGACTCCTCATTTCCTCCCCACCTTTATCTGCAGCTCCCCTTATATCCACCCCCAGTCCAGTAGAAGGGTTACACCCAAAACATATGACTTCTCCACCACTGATGCTACCTGGCTTGCAGTGTTCTTCCAGCCTCCTACCTGTCTACCTTGGATTCCAGCATTTGCAGTTCTTTTTTATCTCTAACCAATGGTCACTCTGCAGTCCTCTGGGACGTTGGCGAGCTGACTTCTCCAGAGCTGGATGCATCCTCCAGGGCTACCCTGGGTAGAATTATAAATCTCTCGGGGCTTTTCCATTGACACTGAAATCTCAGCCTGCAAACACAACAGACAAACCTTTTACCTTGCACGGTGGAAGGCCGATGATACGGAGGTGCAAGTGAAGGAGTGACTCTACTCGATCTTGCCGTGGTGCTTGGTTGGAACTGACGATTTGGAAACGGGCTTCCCATTCAATGTGCTGCAAAAGGAGGGGGGAGGGACAGAGAGCCCCTCCCACTCGGTCCGGGACAAGGTTCCGGATCCAGGGCCCGCACTGCGCATGCTCCAGTCACAGCCCGGTCCCGCCCCTCGCTCGATGGTAAAATACTGCAGATGCTGGAAATCTGAAGCAAACACAGAGAGTGCTGGGGAGACTCTGCTTGTGGAAAGAAACGCAGTTAACGCTTGGAATCCTTCATGACTCCTCGCACTTCAGTATCACTAATTGGTTGGAGGACCAGGAGCTCCCAGATGGTCATCCAGCGCCGCCCCTCCCGCTTCCTATTGATCGTACAACACCGCCCCCGTTTCTTATTGGTCCTTCAGGAACTCCAGCTTCCGATTGGACCTCTAGCACCGCCCCCCGCTTTCTATTGGTCTTTCCGCATCGATACACGCTTCCTATTGGTCATCTAGCACCATCCTCAGTTTCCTATTGTTTCCCCGGTAACACGCCGCTTCCTATTGGTCCTTCCGCACCGCTCCCCGCTTTCTATTGGTCATCCAGCACCGGCCTCAGATTTCTATTGGTTCCCGGGCACCAAGCCCCGCTTCCTATTGGTGCTACAACACAGCCCCCGCGCGGCCTATGTGTCCTCAAGCACCGCCCCCCCGCTTCCTATTGGTCTCGTCACCAAGGGGAGTCGCGGGTTGGAGCATGCGCATTGTGAGTGATCACGGCAGGTGGACGTTAATTAGTGATTATGCACGGGCAGTCCGGGAGGGTCGAAGCGATATACCAAGCTGGCGGGTAAGTTTCAGAAAATAACCAGTCAGGTCTCAATCGCCAAACAAGTATCTTTCGGTGCCACGTTTCAGCCAGACCGTGCAGCCATTTTCTCGGAGAGCAGGCTCGAGTTGATAAGGCGCCATCTTGGTTCAGTGCGGCGGGGTGGGCGGGGCCGAGGCTGGGTGGGCGGGGCCGAGGCTGGGTCCCCTGTGTCCCAGGAGAAAGTGAGGTCTGCAGATGCTGGAGATCAAAGTTGAAACTTTATTGCTGGAACAGCACAGCAGGTCAGGCAGCATCCAGGGAACAGGAGATTCGACGTTTCGGGCACAGGCCCTTCCCTGTGTCCCAAGCCGCTCTCTGCTCCAGAGGAATGTAGGCCATTCCAGGGTCCAGTACACACACACACACACACTCAGAGATAGTCCTGGGCTGACAGGGATGGAGTCCAGAAACTCCTTTTTGCAAGAGAACAGCATTTACACGCAGCACACTCCACTGCTCCATTTCAGGCTTGCCTCGCCTGACCATCAGAGTCTAGATTAGAGTGGCGCTGGAAAAGCACAGCAGGTCAGGCTGCATGACCTGCTGTGCTTTTCCAGCACCACTCTAATCTAGACTCTGATTTCCAGCATCTGCAGTCCTCACTTTTGCCTCCAAAAGAGAAAATGCTGGAAAATCTCAGCAGGTCTGGCAGCATCTCTAAGGAGAGAAAGTGAGGACTGCAGATGCTGGAGATCAGAGCTGAAAAATGTGTTGCTGGAAAAGCGCAGCAGGTCAGGCAGCATCCAAGGAGCAGGAGAATTGACGTTTCTGGCATAAGCCCTTCTTCAGGTCCTGAGGTCAGATTCCTGAAGAAGGGCTTATGCCCGAAACATTGATTCTCCTGCTCCTTGGATGCTGCCTGACCTGCTGCGCTTTTCCAGCAACACATTTTTCAGATCTGTAAGGAGAGAAAAGAGCTGACGTTTCGAGCTTTTGACAAAGGGTCAGTTAGACTTGAAACGTCAGCTCTTTTCTCTCCTTACAGATGCTGCCAGACCTGCTGAGATTTTCCAGCATTTTCTCTTTTGGTTTCAGATTCCAGCATCTGAAGTAATTTGCTTTTCTCTCACTTTTGCCTCGCCTGATCATCATGCCTCTGCAGTTGTCTCTTCTTTCAAACAATCAGTGTATTTTTGTTATGTTCCGCTGGCTTTTATCTTTCACTGTTCCTTCTGCTGACACAGAACCAAATGGGATTTTGTTTTGATTCACTCATTAGGTGTGAATGCTGCCACCTTCTTGAACCACTTGTTCTGTAGGAAGACCCATAGTTGTTCATAGAATCCCTACAGTACACAAACAGGCCCTTCAGCCCAACAAGTCCACACTGATTCTCTGAAGAGTAACCCACCCAGACCCATTCCCCTTACCCTATATTTATCCCTGACTAATGCACCTAAGTTACACATTCCTGAACAGTTATGGGCATTTTAGCTAACCTGCACATCTTTGGATTGAGGGAGGAAACCAGAGCACCCGGAGGAAACCCACGCGGATGCTGGGAGAATGTGCAAACTCCACACAGACGGTCACCAGAGCTGGGAATTGAACCCATGTCCCTGGCCCTGTGAGGCAACAGTGCTAACCAGTAAGCCACCGTGCTGCCCGTTAATCAGGGAATATCAGTCAAGATGGTGAGTAGAAAAAACAAACAGTTGAGATGGTGAGTGGCTTGGAGAAGAACTTGTGGGTAGTTGTGTTCCTGTTTGTCTGCTACCCTTGTCCTTTTAAAAGGATTTTGTGGAGGGTTTGGAAGTTCCTGAATTGCAGTACACCTTGTAGAAGATACTGCTACTGAACATCAGTGATGGAGAGAGTGGATGATTGTGTATGTGATGCCAACCAAGCAGGCTGCTTTGTCGTGGATGGTTTTCACCACTTTCAACACCCACACATTGTGCTTCCCAACTTTATCAGCCCACAAAATTCTTTTAACTATTTTTGTCCATTTCTCTTTCACTTCCAGGTTTGTATTGGGTCAATACTCTGTGTAATTTATTCCATATAATTCATTCTATACACATTGAAATGCCAACTTTTTTTCCATCTCCACCATTACCAGCAGCTATTGCCTATCCACAGTCCGCTGTGGGAAGTTGGTCTCTGATCTTCATGAATTGGTGCAGTTTGTGAAGTTCCACAATGTTGTAGGGTGATGAAGTAGAGGATTTTTGCAAAGATGATAAGTGAACAGTGATATATGTCCAAGTCAACAACACTGATTTGCATTTCTATTATGGAGTCATACATCTCAGAAACTAACTTGACCCAGCGTCTGCATGCCGACCAAGTTTCCTAAACTGAACTAGTCCCATTTGCCTGCATTTGGCCCATATCCCTCTAAACCGTTCCTAAATATGAACTTGTCCAAATGACTTTTAAATGTTGTAATTGTACTCCCCTCTACCACTTTCTCTGAAAGCTTATTCCATAAAGGCACCACCCTCTGTATGAAAAGGTTGCCCATCTGGCCTCTTTTAAATCTTTCCCTGCTCATCTGAAACCTGTAAATCCACTACTCTAAGGAAAAAACCGTGGCTATTCACCTTCTCTATACCTGTCATGATTTTAAAACCACTTCAGGGTCACCCCTCAGCCTCCTACTCTCTAGGGAAACAAAGTCTCACGTTATCCAGACTCCTTTTATAACTCCGAATTGAATATAATGTGCATAGCATCTCACAGGAACTCTGCAAAGCAGAGTGCAAGAACAAATTAAGGCAGGTGACTGAAAATTTGGTTGGCAAAGTTATGGTGAGTATTTGAAAGGAAATTGAGGTGGAAAGCTTTAAGGAGGAGGTTCTGGAGCTTAGGGTCCAATGAACTGAAAGAACAGCCATCTATGGTGGAGGTACATGATTGTTTTTGACTGGTATAGATCGGCCAGAGTTTTTTTTTATGCTTTGAATCTCAGGAAGGTTCAAGAGGCTGAATTGAGTGCAGAGATCTCGGAGCATTGTGGGGCTGGAGAGTATTAGAGAGTTTGGCATCATCACAACAATGGAGGAAAACCTTCAAATGTTGGTGCTTCGCAAATGTGAGCTTTTATGGTCAGTGAGCACAGATGTGATGGGTGAGGAAGATTTGGTGTAAGGAAGCACATAACAACAGAGTTATGGATGAGCTCGGGAATACTGGCGGCTGAATGTTCAAGACTGGGAGTGTGTTATGTTTGGCTAAGCTTAAAGGTAGCAAAGGAATGAATGAAAGTTCCATCAGAGATGAGCTGAGATGAGGATGGAGTCGGGTGATGTTACTGAGATGGAAATGATGAGGATGGTGACGATAAGGACTTCTGGTTGAAAACACATCATGGGGTGAAATATTTTACTAGGGTTGTGAAGAGTATGACATTCAGCCTGAGTTAGACTCACCTTCTCCTTGGAAACTATGGGGTGGATGTGGAATTTGTGACCAGGTCTAGGGACACTGCTATTATCTTCCCGACAGTTGAATGGAGGAAATTTCTGCTAATTCAGTCCTGGATCTCGGATGAGTCAGGATTGACTGAGACTTGGAGGAACTTGGATGGTGTTGTCGTTCATCTGTTGCCCTGCGATTTCTACGTGGTAGTGGTTGGGAGTTTAGGAGGTTCTGTTAAAAGTTTGGTCAAGGTGTAGTAAAGAAATCCCTCTCCGGTCTTTGTTTCTTGCACTTCTCTTCCCTTCTCCTTTCTCATCGAAATTAGAGCTTTTTACACTGAGTGGTAGGTTCCGTTACATAGAGGACATCAGTGATGCAGTTAAATTCTTATGACAATTCAGCAGCTTTCATGTTCAGTGCTCGCCCTACATGTTCCTAAATTAATTCAGCTCCAGTGTACAAGCTGCCTTTGTCTCTTTCTCATTCTCTTTCTTTCTTTCTCAATTTCTCTTTCTCGCTCTCCTCTCAATTTCTCTCTCTCTCTCTCTCTCTCTCGCTCGCTCACTCTCTCTCTGTCCCTCGCTCTCTGTCTCATTCTCTCTTTCTAGTTTTCTCTCTCTTTCTCTGTCTCAAGAACCCAGTCTGGCATGCCGCACTCTCTTTCACCCTCCCTCCCCCAGCGCACCCGCACTCTTTCTTCCTCCCTCCCCCTCTTCCCCCGTTACTTCAAATTCCCTGGATTATGAGAGAGGAGGATGTGCAGTTGGGTAACTTCATCTTCGGATATTAATCACAACCTTGAAGGACAGAATTTTGAACATGGAAATACAGTTATACTGGGGAGAAACTATTGCAATTTGGAGATTGAGAAAAGGGATTCAATTCACACCCGCTCTGAATGTGGGAAGGGATTCTCTCGATTATTCTAGCTGATGACACATCACTGAGTGCATACTGGAAAGACCTTGTAAAAACCCAAGCTGCGAGAAATGTGATGAGTGATGGGGCTTTATGTCCCCAGACATGTATTTATGTCAATGGCAGACTGTTCAGGTGCTGTCACTGTGGGACTTGGTTTCAACTCACTACAATTGGTGAATTCATAGAGTCATAGAGATGTACAGCATGGAAGCACACCCTTCAGTCCAACCCATCCATCCCGACCAGATATCCCAACCCAATCTAGTCCCACCTGCCAGCACCCGGCCCATATCCCTCCAAACCCTTCCTATTCATATATCCATCCAAATGCCTCTTAAATGTTGCAATTGTACCAGCCTCCACCACTTCCTCTGGCAGCTCATTCCATACACGTACTACCCTCTGTGTGAAAAAGTTGCCCCATAGGTCACTTTTATATCTTTCCCCTCTCACCCTAAACTTATGCCCTCTACTTCTGGACTCGCTGACCCCAGGGAAAAGACTTTGCCTATTTACCCTATCCATGCCCCTCATAATTTTGTAAACCTCTATAAGGTCACCCCTCAGCCTCCGACGCTCCAGGGAAAACAGCCCCAGCCTGTTCAGCCTCTCCCTATCGCTCAAATCTTCCAACCCTGGCAACATCCTTATAAATCTTTTCTGAACCCTTTCAAGTTTCACAACATCTTTCCAATAGGAAGGAGACCAGAATTGTATGCAATATTCCAACAGTGGCCAAACCAATGTCCTGTACAGCCGCAACATCACCTCCCAACTCCTGTACTCAATACTCTGACCAAACGCCTCCTTCACTATGCTATCTACCTGTGACTCCACTTTCAAGGAGCTATGAACCTGCACTCCAAGGTCTCTTTGTTCAGCAACATTCCCTAGGACCTTACCATTAAGTGTGTAAGTCCTGCTAAGATTTGCTTTCCCAAAATGCAGCACCTCACATTTATCTGAATTAAACTCCATCTGCCACTTCCCATTGGCTCATCTGGGCTCATCTGGTCAAGATCCTGTTGTAATCTGAGGTAATCTTCTTCACTGTCCACTACACCTCCAATTTTGGTGTCATCTGCAAACTTACTAACTGTACCTCTTATGCTCGCATTCAAATATTAGGGTGAGGCTCCACGTGTTCAATTCCTACATAGTACTTTGCCCTCCCTACCTTTGTGAACTCATCCAACCCTACATCTCTCTAAAATATCTGTCCTTCTAATTTGACACACAACCCTATTTTGTTCCATTGTTAAGTCTGTGCTGAAGTCTCTTGGTTGTGTCCTAAAGCACTCTGCTTTTACTTGTTTCACTCCCTCTGAGATATCCTTAAATATTTAACTTTTTGTAAGTAGGCTTTTATTCATCTGCTTTAATTTCTGTTTATGTGGCCCTGCAATTTTGTTTGTTAATATCATGTCAAATGTTTTACTGTGGGGAAGTACAATACGAAGGTGTGATGAAAAGCAGCCATACCATCAGAATCCAATCCCTGTAAACTTAGAGCAGCTGGATGTCTGACTGAATCCTTCTTGCACATGGAGCAGAGGAGTGATCTGTCCATGATGTGATTACACCATCCCTACCATTGTCCTGTTATTTCCACAGTGTCTCCATAATGTCTTTTCACTCTTCTGGGTAGATGATCATTGAATTAGACTTCATCTGCACAGACATGCATATGTTTTCCCCATGGTGAATGCATTTTCTTTTCATGCTCTGTGACTGGTGAAAGCTCTTTGCAGTCAGTTCACTGGAGTACACTCACACAAGCTGTGTAATGGGTTAGAGCTCTTCCCACACACTTGTACGCAGTCACTTGAGTCATATAATCAGAGAATCCCTACCCTGTGGAAACAGGCCATTTGGCCCATGAAGTCCATACCAACACTCTGAAGAGCATTCCACCCAGACTCCCCTCCCTATCCCTGTAACCCTACATTTCCCATGGCTAATCAACCTAGCCTACATATCCCTGGACACATCCCTGGCAATTTAGCATGGCCAATCAACTTAACCTGCACGCCTTTGGACTATGGAAGGAAATCTACTTAGACGAGATTCCCTACAGTATGGAAACAGGCCATTTGGCCCAATGAGTCCACACCTTATATTTACCCTGGACTAATGCAACTATCACTATGGGCAATTTAGCTTGGCCAATTCACCTGACCTGCACATCTTTGGATTGTGGGAGGAAACTGGAACACCCGGAGGAAACTCAAGCAGATATGGGGAGAGTGTGCAAACTCCACACACAAGATGCCCAAGGCTGGAATCAAACCCGGGTCCCTGGTGCTGTGAGACAGCAGTGCCAAGCACTGAGTCACCATCCTGCCCCTCAATGCTTTTCCAGTCTCACGGATCAGTTAAGTAATTTTCCACATCGGAGCAAACCCACCTTTTTCATTGCATAAACATGTTGAGAGTTCAACTGTCAATCCTAAAAATGTTGTTGGCATAATTTCTCATATGTCCAGGGTGATGCAGCAGTTATTATCCTGAACAAGTCCCCAGTCAATAGGCACCACCTTGGTTCAGTGGAGAGTGGACCACTTGTGAGCATCCTGGTGAAGTGACACGAGTGGGAGGAGCTTCAGGGTTCCCACCGGCCAAGCCATTGCTTTTATTTTCATTCTGCCCAGAGAAGCTGGAGTTAGGTTGGCATAATGGCCACTCACTGCCCTAAATGGAGCATGCAGGACAATCCTCGGAATGTGAGAAATAGGGGAATTAGGCTTTTTGAGCTACTGAGCCTGCTCTGCTATCTAACAAAATCATAGCTGCTCTGATTCTGACCCTTCAACTTCCCTTTCCTTCCTATCCCTTGGAACTCTGCTGAGTTTTTAACTTCAACTTTATCATGTTTTGGGAAAGCAAATCTTAGCAGGACTTATACACTTAATGGTAAGGTCCTAGGGAGTGTTATTGAACAAAGAGACCTTGTAGTGCAGGTTCATAGCTCCTTGAAAGTGGAGTCGCAGATAGATAGGATAGTGAAGAAGGCGTTTGATATGCTTTCCTTTATTGGTCAGAGTATTGAGTACAGGAGTTGGGAGGTCATGTTGCGGCTGTACAGGACATTGGTTAAGCCACTGTTGGAATATTGCATGTAATTCTGGTCTTCTTCATATCGGAAAGATGTTGTGAAACTTGAAAGGGTTCAGAAAATATTTACAAGGATGTTGCCAGGGCTGGAGGATTTGAGCTATAGGGAGAGGTTGAACAGGATGGGGCTGTTTTCCCTGGAGTGTTGGAGGCTGAGGGGTGACCTTATAGAGGTTTACAAAATAATGAGGGCATGGATAGGATAAATAGACAAAGTCTTTTCCCTGGGGTTGGGGAGTCCAGAAGTAGAGGGCATAAGTTTAGGGTGAGAGGGAAAAGATATAAAAGAGACCTAAGTGGCAACTTTTTCATGCAGAAGGTGGTACGTGTATGGAATAAGCTGCCAGAGGATTTGGTGGAGGCTGGTACAATTGCAACATTTAAGAGGCATTTGGATGAATAGGAAGGGTTTGGAGGGATATGGGCCGGGTGCTGGCAGGTGGGACGAGATTGGGTTGGGATATCTGGTCAACATGGACAGGTTGGACCTAAGGGTCTGTTTCCATGCTGTACATCTCTATGACTCTATGTCCTTTCTCAGGTATTTTAGAAAATTTGCAGGCTGAGAGCTTTTCTTTCTCTGACTCCACTGCTTCTGATATTTTTCCAGCTGCAGGTCAAGCTGAATGTTTGAAAACACTGAAATTGTAGGGAGTTGAGAGTTTTTGAGCATTCGTCAGCAGTTTAGATCTTTTTGTGGAATCCTCTAATTCCTAAGCACTGGGGCTGGTGTGGCTTATTTACTGTGGATCGGAATCGATGGCCACTTATTGCTCTGTTTCACCTCTGCCCTCCCCGATCATCTTTCTGCTGTTGTCTGACTTCCTCCTGCCTCTAATAATGGATTTATTTGAACTATGTTTGGTATTTTGTTGTTGTTTCCATTGATTGTACCATTGCTGCTGATTTCCCAGCTTCACCTTCCCATGGGTCAGGAATTATTTATCCAGCTCAGGAGAACACTTCTGCTTCTGAGCTAATATTGATCCTCAAATACTGCTCCAGTTTTATTCCCTGTAATTCATCTGTACAACCTGAAAGGTAAACTCTGTTTCTGTCTCCACAGATGCTGCCTGACCTGCTGAGTATTCCCAGCATTTACTACTTTTGTCAGATTTACAGCATCCACAGGATGTTTCTAGTAGGATATGAAATTGTCGAGTGAGGGACATCCTCGGAAAGCAGATTGCAGGTTGCTAAATGGGCAACTCCGTTTAATGAAAAAATATTATTTTAGGGGAAAATATTTCTCTTTTCCATAAACCTATTTTAAAAAATTTTTTTTTTGGAATTGGGTTTCAATAAAAAAGACCTGCAGCTTATGTTACCTGCCCCAGTTATCTGGATGATGTTTAACTTTTTTGACCTGTTGCAGTTCCTGTAGCAAAGCTGTTCAGTAAGGAGTTAACAGTGATGAGGGGATGCTGATTTCTGTCTTGGTGACAGTCATTTTGTTTGGACACTGAGCCACATCACGAGGTACTTGGGAAAGTGACCAAAAACTTGGTCAAAAAGGAGACTTTTAAGGGTTATCTTAAATAGGAAAGTAAGGGAGGGAGGGCTGAAAGGTTTCTGGAGGAATTTCACCAGAACCTGGGGCCCAGGAAAATGAAAGCATGCGCAGTTATCTGAAAGGTTTCTATGTTCAGCAAAGATGACCACAATGGGACTTATGGCTGTCAGAAAGTGATTTGAAAACCCAAAATCTAACCCAGCAGGTTTTTTTTCCAAGTACCAGAACCACAAACTAACAGATACATTCAACTTAATTTCACAATCTGCTCTGTCAATTAGAAGATGTAAGAATCAGTTATCAATGTTGGAATAACAGAGCCTTTAGAAATACATAATATAATGAAGCAGAGTCAGCATGGCTTTCTAAAGGGGAAATCATTCCTGACCGTCAATTAGAATTTAGAGGTGGTACTGAGCAGGGTATACAAAGGGGAACCTGTAGATGTAATATGTTTGAAGTTCCAAAAACCACTCTAAGGCATTGTACATGAGACTACTTAAGATAAGAATGCATGCTATTGTTGTTACGTATTAGCATGGATGGAGGATTGGCTAACTAGTAAAGACAGAGAGTTGGGATAAATGGGGCATTCTAATGATGTTAAATTGTTAGTAGAGCAGCTGGGTAGTAGGAATCAATACTGAGGTCACAATTATTGACAACATTTACTAATGGATAATGGAAGTGAATATCATCATCATAGAATCCCTACAGTGTGGAAACAGACCATTCAGCCCATCGGGTCCACACCGACCCTCTGAAGAGCATCACATGCAGTTATTTTCCCCCTCTACAATATTCTTGTAACCCTGCATTTCCCATTGGCAATGCAGACATTTCTGGACACTATGGGCAATGTAGCGTGGCCAATCCATCTAACCTGTACATCTATGGAATGTACTGTTGCAGTTATATAAAACCCTTGTTAGGCCACATTTGGAGTATTGTGTGCAGTTTTGGTCACCACAGTACCAGAAGGACTTACAAGCTTTGGAGAAAATGCAGACAAGTTTCACCAGGATGTTGAAGGCATTGACTGTGAGGGAAGGTTAAAAAGACTAGGAATGTTTTCACTGAAAAGATGGCGGCTGAGAGGGGATCTGGTAAAGATCTCCAAAATTAGGGTAGATAGAGGCTTTTTTTTCCCAGTGTTGAAGTTTCAATTACAAGGGGGCACAGGTTGAGGTGAGAGAGGGAAAACTTAAGGGAGATGTGCTCGGGAAATCTTTCACGCCAAGAGTGGTAGGAGCCTGAGACGCACTGCCAGAGGAGGTACTGAAAGCAGGCATGTTGGTGACATTTAAGGGGCATCTGGATGGTTACATGAATAGGGAGGGAATAGAGGAAGGCAAACCAAGTAAGGGCAGAAGGTTTTTTTTAGTTTAGTTAGGGCACTGGCTTGGAGGGGACGAAAGGCCTGATCTGTGCTGTACTTCTCTTTTGTTGCCAAATGATTCAAAATAGATTGTGAGGCAAGTTGATGATATTAAGGGTCAACAGAAGGATATAGTTAGGTTAAGTGTGTGGACAAAAGTCCTGGCAGTTGGAATGTAATGTGTAGGGAAAATATGAGGTTTATACATATTGGCAGGAGAAATAGGTGAGGTGAATATTATTTAAATAGGGAAAAACACTGCACACAGCAGTGAGGGACTTGGGTCTCTTTGTCCTTGAAACACAAAAATTTAGCACCAAGCTCAGTGAGTAGCAGAGAAGGAAAATGGTCTGTTGGCCTTTATCGCAAAGTGAATGAGGTATAAAAGTAAGGAATTCTTGCTAAAATGGTACAAGACAGTCGTCAGATCACATTTGAAATACTGTGAATGGTTTTCATCCCTTGTAATAGAAAGATATACTGGCAGCGGAGGCAGTCCAGAGCATGTTCACTAGTTTGACCCTGGATGTGGTTGGGGGGGTGGTGATTTTTGTTTTTTGAGGAGAGGTTGAGTAGGTTGGGAGTGTATTCTTTGAGGTGTAGAAGATAATCTCATTTTTGTCTGGGTTCTCTCTCACTTCCTTTATTCTGTTTTCAACCAGTTTCACAGGGTGTTTGAAGGGGACGATTTGCAGTGAGGAAACTTAAACCAAACATCGCTTCGAGATCTGACTGAGTCATCCAATTCATTGTAGCCTGAATAACATTGGATTTTGAACATGGAAAGAAAAAGCGCCATTCACAGAGGGGAGAAACTGTACACATGTTGTACATGCGGACAAGGTTTCAGCAGATCATTGGCCCTGGCAGAACATGAATACAGTCACAGCGGGGAGAGGCCGTTCATCTGTTCCCAGTGTGGGAAAGGATTCGCTCGATCATCCACTCTGCTGAGGCACCAGCAAATTCACACAGAGGAGAGACCTTTTAAATGCTTAGACTGTAGCAAGTGCTTTAAAAGCTCTAGGGATCTGGTGTCCCATCAACGTGTTCACACTGATGAGAGACCCTTCAGTTGCTCTCAATGTAGGGCTGGATTCAGGTGGTCATCCCAACTTGCTACACACCAGCGAGTTCACACTGGGGAGACCCCGTTCACCTGCATGGAGTGTGGGAAGGGGTTCTCTCGGTCATCTCACCTTATGACACATCAGCGGCTTCACACTGGGGAGAGGCCCTTCACCTGCTCTGTCTGTGGGAAGGGATTCACTGATTCATCGAACCTCACGTCACACCAGCGAGTTCACACCAACAACAGGCCGTTCAGCTGCTTTTTGTGTGGGAAGAGATTCACTCAGTCATGCAATCTGCTGACACACCAGCATGTTCATATTAATGAGAGACCTTTCAGATGTTTAGATTGTGGGAAGTGCTATAAAAGCTCCAAGGAACTGATGTCCCATCAACATATTCATAGTGAGGAAAGACTTTTTAAATGCCCAGACTGTGGGAAACATTACAGAAGTTCTGGGGACCTGATGTCCCATCAGCGTGTTCACACTGATGAGAGACCTTTCAGGTGCTCTCGTTGCGATACTGGGTTTAGGCGATCATCTGACCTCATTGATCACCAGCGGATTCACACTGGGGAGAGACCGTTCACCTGCACTGAGTGTGGGAAGGGATTCACTCAGAAATCCAACCTACTGAAACACCAGCAAGTTCACACAGAGGAGAGACCTTTTCAATGCCCAGACTGTGGGAAGTGCTATAAAAGCTCCGGGAGCTTGATGTCCCATCAACGTGTTCACACTGACGAGAGACCATTCAGGTGCTCTCACTGTGGGACTGGGTTCAAGTGGTCATCCCAACTCACTGTACACCAGCGAGTTCACACTGGAGAGAGGCCGTTTGCCTGCTCTGACTGTGGAAAGCGATTTGCTGTGAAATCCAATCTGCTGAGTCATCAACGGGTCCATGAATAACGACTGTGCTTGGATTTCACTGTGTACTTACCTCTCGGCCAAAAATCTGGTTTTACTTGCCATGGAGCTACCTCAATATTTATCCAATCAGTTTGATTCAGAATTCTTTTTTAAATTGATGTTTGAACCATGTCCATTTGAGTCTGTGTCTACTGAAATTAATCAACTCCAGCTCGGTAAACACAGTCTGTCAAAACTTTTGAAGGTCCTGGCCCTTTCCTTGCAAACTGTTCTCCTTTTCTGTTGCCCCCATCTTGTGGGGAGTTTGTGCCGCTTCTTTGTCATTCACTTTGAGATGATCTGACCAGCTGTCTCTTCCACGTACTTCCTTTCCCTGAAACTGTCCTCCTCCTCTGAACCCTGAGCTCTCAACTGTGTCCAGTTCCTCTACTACCTCCAATGCTTCTATGAGACCAACTTCCTAGTCCCTCCACCCTTCTCATTCAGTTGTTGAGCAAAACTCTCCCTACATCCCCAAATAAGTTGATATTGTGCAGTCTTGCTTGATCATGGAACTCAGTTTAAATCCACCATCATCACCATCCCGTGAAAAACCAAATCTTGACCGCACTATCCTTGAAAGCAACCACCCCATCTCTGCACCACCCTTTCCTTTCAGAAGGCTTAGAACTTGGTGTCCCCCAAGGCTGGCCCGGATGGGATGCATTCTAGATTGTTGAGAGAGATAAGGGGGCAAATAATGGAGCCGTTGACAGAAATTCCACAGGCGCCCTCTGAGCACAGGATTAGTCCCGGGGGACAGGAGGATTGCAAATGTGTTGCTGTGTCTTAAGAAAAGGAAACTACAGACCTGTCAGCTTGACTTCAATAGTCCACAAACTGATGGAGCCTGAATTAAGGGATAAATATACACTTGGAGAAAAATAAGTTAATACAAGAGTCAACATAGCTTTGTCAAGGGCAGGTCATATCTGATTGATTTAGTTGAGTTCTTTGACAGGTTGTAGATGATGAATATTTGGACTTTCAGAAAGCATTTGACACGGTGCCACTTGACAGGTTGCTTAGCGAATTAGAAATGTTTGGGATTGATGAGTTTTTTGGCAACGTGGATTAGAGGTTGGCTAAATGATTGGAAACAGATCTTAAGTATAGGAAAGAATTTCTCAGTCTAGAGATGAATTGAAAGTGGTGTACCACATGGATCAGTTTGGGAGCCTTGCTTTTTCTGATCTCTAAATGACTTGGAGATGAGTGTCGAGGGCAAAATCTCTAACCTTGCAGGGAGGAAAAACAATGAACTGTGAGGATGATACTGAGCGACTTCAGCAGGACCCTGACAAATTAGTCAAATGGGTAGATACTTAGCAGATGAATTTCAATGCAGGGTTAAAAATCACACCACACCAGGTTATAGTCCAACAGGTTTATTTGGAAGCACTAGCTTTCGGAGTGCTGCTCCTTCATCAGGTGGTTGTGGAGAATAAGATTGTAAGACACAGAATTTATAGCAAAAAATTACAGTGTGATGTAACTGAAATTATATATTGAAAAAGACCTGGATTGTTTGTGAAGTCTCTCATCGTTTAGAATGACCATGTTGGTTTCAGTTCTCTCATATGTAAATTGCAAAACTTTTTTAAAAAGTTACATTCTAAAGTGAACTTTAACAATAGTGTCATGTTTGCCCAGATAGGTCAATGCAAAGAAATGTGAGGTAATGCATTCTGGAAGGAGAAACATGGAGAGATAAGCAGGTTAAATGATACAACTTTGAGTGTCATCCAGGAGTGTCAGGGTTCAAGTGTACAATTCTCTGAAGGTGGTCAAACAAGTTGAAACAGCTTTTAAGAGGGTATATGGGATCTTTGGGTTAATTATTAGGAGAAAGAGTATAGAAAAAGGACGTGATGCTACAGGTCGACAAATCATTGGTCAGGCCACATTTGGAGTATTCGGTTCTAGGGCACTTTATTTAATGAACAATGTTAAAATCCTGGGAAGAATGCAAAGGAAATACACTAGAATGATACCAGGAATGAGGAATTTTAGATTCAAGGAAAGATTAGAGAAATTTGTCTTATTCTCCTTGGAGCAGAGAAGATTAAGACATGACCTTACTGACGTTTTCAAAATTATCAACAATTTTGACGGTTTAAAAAAGGACATTCTGCTTCCACTCTGTGATATGTCAGTAATGAGAGGTCACAATTCAAGATTGCCAGCAAGACAGCAGGAAGTGAGATGAGGAGAGATTTCTTTACTTGGAGTTGTTAGGATTTTGAATGTGCTGCCTGAGAGAGTGGTGGAGATGGATTCCACAGGAAGTTTCAAAAGACAGCTGGATATGTTTGAAAGGGATGAAGTTAGATGGCTACAGAGATAGGGCTGGAAAATGGAACTAGCTGGGTAGCTCTTTTGGGAGTTGGTACAGACACAGTGGGTTGAAATGGACACCTATATTGTAAAATTTATGATTGAAGGGATTTATCTTTGGCTCTCCTATTTCTTATCCATACAATGCTACTATGTGGCATAATCCAAAGCCTTGCATTAGATTTCACACGTCTATCTCTACCTACTCACTCCCTGTCCCACCTCTCCATTTTTCTACTATTGTTCAATTATTAGACTGTTGGTTCCAGAGCTGGATAAGCAGCAATTCCTCCTGCTAACCATTGGAAGAAAAAGCTGATGTCTTCAGTTACCACTCAAAATTCTGTTTCCTAATTATCTTCTCCTTTGCTGTACATGATGAGAATCATACAGTGCAGAAAAACTATTGAGTCTGTACTGAAGAAGGGCTTATGCCCGAAACGTCGATTCTCCTGCTCCTCAGATGCTGCCTGGCCTGCTGTGTTTTTCTAGCACCACATTTTTCAACTCTGGTCTCTAGCATCTGCAGTCCTCACTTTCTCCCTGTACTACCAAAGCTCAACTAATCTATTACTAGTCCTTCTTTTAGGCACTGGGCCCACAGACTTGGCATTTCAAGTGCTCATCCAAATACTTGAAAGGTCATGAGATTTACCTCACTTCAACTACCCTGTGAAGCAGTGTATTCCAGGTCCCTACGACACTCTTGGTGAAAACATTTTCCTCAAATCTCATCTAAATGTTCTGCCTTTCATCTTAAAATGATGCCCTCTTTATCAATGACCTTTAGATGAAAGGGACAGCTGCTTTCTGTTTGCTGTGTGTATTCCCTTCGTTCTTGTAAACCTTAATGAGGTTCCCCCTCAACCTTCACTGCTCCAAAGAAAACAACCTGAACTTATCCAGCCTCTCTTCATAACTGAACGCTACATCCTGAGTAATATTTTGGTGAATCTCCTCCGCACCCTTTTCAGTGCAATTCTTCCCATAGTGTGGTCACCAGACTGCACAAGGTATGCCAGCTGTGTCCTAACCAAAGTTCTGTGCAGCTCCAACATAACCTCCCTACTCTTATGCCTCAACTAGTAAACACAAGTGACCTTAACAACCCTATTCATCTGTGCTGCCATCTTCAGGAATTTATGGACAAGCACCCAAGATCCTTCTGTACCTCTGAGCTTCTTATTGTTCTGCCATTTGTTGAGTACTCCATTGTCATGTTACTTACAAGGTGCATCACCCCACATGTATCTGGATTAAATGCCATCTGCCATTAATCTATCCATCAGACCAATCCTGTAACCCAAAACCTTCTTCCTCACTGTCAAAGACTTTCTCAAAATCTTTGTGTCATCCTCCCGACATTATTATCCATATCGTTGACGTATATCACGAACAATAACAAACTCAATACTGATTCCTATGGCATACCATTGCACACTGGACTGTAGTCACACTAACAGCCTTCTGTCTTCCGCCATGCTGCCAATTTTTTTTATCAGTCTCCCACATGGAAACTTGTAAAAAGGGTTTGTTGAAATCCATGCAAACTACATCAATTTCATCAATACACTTGTGCATCTCTTCTAAACATTTGACCAGATTTGTTAGTCATGACCACCTTCTGACAAAGCCATGTTGGCTCTTTCTGATCCAACCTTGCTTCTTTAACTGAAGATAAATTCTCTCCTTCAGAATTTTATCCAACAGTTTCCCTACAAATGATGTGAGATTCACTGGTCTGTACTTCCCTGGGGTTTATCTTAACTTTTCAAGAAGGGTGGGAATCAGATTATCTGTCCTCCTGTTCTCTGGCATCCCTCTGCAGCCAGAGCCCCTGTGATTTCTTCCCTCGTCTTCCACAGCAGCCTGGAATACAATTCGTCTGAACCTGGGGATTTGTTCACTTTTAAATCTGCTAAAACCTTCACAACCGCTTCACTCCCCTATATCAATCTGCTCAAGAACTTCATCGCCAAACCTTTCAAATTCTGTGCCTGCATGTATCTGAGTGAAAACAGTTGTGAAGTATTCATTTAACACCACTGATGTCCTCTGCGGCTATACACAGATTTACCCTGTGGTCGCTAATGGGCCCTACTGTTTCCATGGATATTATCTTCCTCTTGAGATATTTGCAGAACAGCTTAGGATTCTTCCAAATCCTGCCTGCAAGTGTTCTCATTCCCTCTGTTTGTCTCCTCAATGCACTCACAGCCCAGTACTATGACCTCTGTTGATTTGCACCCTTTGTATTTTTTGTACTCTATTTTTCTTTTTATCCAGTCCTGAACGTTCATAGACATCCAAGGTTCTCTGGGCTTGTGCTACAACATTTTGCCCTAAAGGAAACACATTGTGCCTGTACTCACCTCCATTCCTTTTTGAACACCTCTCACTGTCATTGCAGATGTGTTCTTGGCCACATTCCCACACCATACCGAACACCGGAACTTTCTAGCTACATGACAGCATCTGTTGGCAGTCCATCATAGCTCATCTTTCAAGGGCTTTATATTACCTTGAGATTTGATTCCAGTTCATACTCAATCCATCCTGACCCAGAAATGTGAGGTTATTCAAAGTCTGCTCGTTGTGTACCAAAACCTATTCAACCTCACCTCTGCCGTCACTGACTAAATTGTCTCCTGACCGAACCATGTCCAAATTTGAAAATTTGCATCCTGGTTGACAAATCCCTCCTTGGCTTCATCCCTCCTGATCACCTAACCTCCAATCCCTCGCTCTCTGTGATAATTTCACATCTGGCCATGCCCCTCCCCATCTCTCATTTCCAGTTGGTCACTGTCTGAGATAGCTGATGTCTTGCCCATGTTCCTCCCTTCCTATCTTGAAGAAGCCATAATGTTGATTCTGCTTTCTCTCCACAGATATTGCCAAACCTTCTGTGTTTCTGCAGAAAAAGAAATTCTGTTTTTACCCCTTTGTAATATCCAGTCACACCCTCTCTGTGATATTTGAACATTTGGCTGTGTTACTCTCTACCTCAATTGTCTCTACTTACTTGCCCTGAGATACTAGTCTTCCTTTCATTGTGAACTCCTTAGATCCTCTGATTGTAAGGAGTCAATAGTGGCATTGCCACTCTGATATTCCATCCCTAAACCTGTCAATCTTTCATCAATCCACTTTCGCATTCTTCTAAATGCCAGAGTGAATTGGCCTATATTGCTCAAACTCTCTTTATAAGATAAACCCCTCATCCCTGGAATCAATCTAGTAAATTCCTCTGAAGTATCTCCAATACAGCTGCACAAGGCTGGGCTGAGCACAGTACGCTGAGAAACGTACATGGTGTGCTGGGCTTGGGATGATTGACTATGAAGAGTCATAAGCATTTGGGCTGCATTTGATTCCCCTTTGATTCCTATTGACTCTAGTTTTGGAACAGCTTGTTAATATCTTACCAGTCAAATACTGCGGTGATGTCAAGGATGGTCACTCTCCTCTCCCCTCTGGTGTTCAGTGCTTTTGTCCATGTTGACTAATACTATGATGATATCAAAAGCCAAGTGGCCGTGGTCGAACACAAACAACATCAATGAGCTGGTTATTGTGGAGTGAATACTACTTGATAGCAGTGTTGTTGCCCCCTTCCATGACCTTAATGATGACAGAGAGTAAATTATTGAAAGTAATTGGCAGAGTTGGATTTGTATTTTTTGTGGATATGACATGGCTGTATACCTATATTGCCTAGTGGATGCCAGTTTTGCACTGCACACCTTGGTTCCGGTGCACCAGTTATGCAGCAGTGCTGTTCAGTTATACTGTTGATGGAACATTGTCTGGGCCAATTGCCTATGCAGTATCGAGTTGTTTATGTATTCAATTTTTGGCAATGGTTTGGCTGAACGCTGGCACCTGTGATATTGAGTATTGTTTCTAATGCTTATAAAGCCCTGTAGTTGGCAACCTCATCATACACACTAAAAATTGGCCGCCTTCATAAAAAATATCGTTGTATACATACATAGTCACTAAAGCAGTTTGGTTCTGTACAGTAGCACATGGATAAAAAAAATTGGAACGTGACTATATCCAGCAAATGAACCTTTGCAACTGAGCATTTAGTTGGACAAGATTATATTGACATATATTTGAGACAGCAGATGGTCTGATAATCGAATTTAACTTCAGCATAATGACCTTAGGTTGTGGTCTTTCCCCACTGTGCCTTGAGGACAGACCGAACCTTTCACCTAACTGGTCCATATCCTGACCAGACACAGCAACATCAGGAGGTGGGGATGTCAACTTTTAGGGTTAAAAATCACACAACACCAGGTTATAGTCCAACAGATTTATTTAGAGACACTAGCTTTCGAAGCGCTGCTTCTTCATTGGGTGGTTGTGAAGCAGGATCTTAAGACACAGAATTTATAGCAAAAGAACAGTGTAATGCAGCTGAAATTATATGTTGAACAAGACAAATTAAGTTGTCGTGGTTCTGTTTGCCGAGCTGGGAATTTGTGTTGCAGACGTTTCGTCCCCTGTCTAGGTGACATCCTCAGTGCTTGGGAGCCTCCTGTGAAGCGCTTCTGTGATCTTTCCTCCGGCATTTGTAGTGGTTTGAATTATAGGACAAGCCAAACAGAGAACAGCCAGGGAATTCCTAGAGGCATGGCACTCATCCACAGATTCAATCAACAAGCACATCGACCTGGACCCAATATACCAACCACTGCAAAGGACAGCTGGAACTGACAACCGGAAGCGACAGATTCAAACCACTACAAATGCCAGAGGAAAGATCACAGAAGCGCTTCACAGGAGGCTCCCAAGCACTGAGGATGTCACCAAAACAGGGGACGAAACATCTGCAACACAAATTCCCAGCTCAGCGAACAGAACCACAACAACGAGCACCCGAGCTATAAATCTTCTCACAAACTTTGAACTAGATTAAGTCTTTCATCTTTTAGAATGGGTTTGTTAGTGCATTAAAGGGGTGAGGTGAAAGTCTGTGTCCCAATCCTGAGTCAGACTGGTTCTATATCTAAAGTGGAATTTACAAGATCTTACATGGATTGACTGCCTGTAGGTTAAGTATTTTTTGAGCAAAATAGAATGTATATGCAAATATAATGTTGCAAATATGAACTTTAATGTGTGTGCGCATGCACGTAGGACAAAGAGACAGTGAGTGTGCATTTGTGTGTGCACGTGTGAGTGCATGTGAGAGAGTATGTGCAAGTTTGGTAAAGTGTGTGTATGATGGGGTATAATCCTGTGAGAGGGTGCATGCGTGGATGTGAATGTGGGGCATGTATATGTGTGTGTATGAGAGAAGGTCTGTACGTGTGTGTGTGTACGTACACAATGCAGTGGGGTCACCTGTAGTGTGACATGCTTGTTGCCAAGGTCCAGTTGAGGCCATCCTCAGTGTACTGAACTTGGCTATCAGCTTCTGCTTGATCACTTTACGTAGTTGTCTGTCCTGAAGTCTGCCTTGGAGGATGCTCACCTGAAGGTTTTAGACCGAATGTCCCTGACCACTGAAGTGTTCCTCGACTCGGAGGTAACACCATTGTCTAGTGATTGTTGTACGTTGTCTGCTTGGTCTCGCCAATGTCCCATGCCTTGGGGCATCCTTGCCTGCATCATATGTGGTAGACAATGTTGGCTGAGTCACATGAGTACCTGCTTCGTACATGGTGGATGGTGTCCTCCCATGTAATGGTGGTATCTGCATCGACCATCTGGCATGTCTTGCAGTGGTTGCTGTGATGGGGCTGTCCAATGTTGTGGTCGATGTTGTCCTGAAGGCTGGGCAGTTTGCTGCAAAAAATGATCTGTTTAAAGTTTGGTGGTTGTTTAAAGGCGCGAAGTGGAGGTGTAGGGAAGATCTTAGCAAGTTGTTCGTCCTTATTGATAATGTGTTGCAGGCTGCGAAGATGGTACAGTTTTTCGGCTCCCGGGATGTACTGGACAACAAAGGATACCCTATCGGTTGCAACCTGTGCCCAGCTCCTGAGGAGTTCATTATGGTTTCTCACTCTGGCATGTTCGAACTGGTGATTGATGAGGGTGCATTCATTAGTGTGAGTATGGGGAGTGTAAATATGTGCATGTGAGAGGGGGTCTGCATGAGTGTGAGAGTATGAAAGTGTGTGTGTGTGTTTCTGTCTGTGAGTGTATAATGAACTGGGGTCACTTGTAATGTGACCGGTTGAGGCCATCCCAATGGGTACTGAACCTGGCTATCAGCCTCTGCTCGGTCACTTTGCGTTGTTGCCTGTCCCGATGTCTGCCTTGAGAATCGTACATTGTTCTTATGAGGGCATCTTGAACACTTTCAGGCGTCCGTCACGTTTCTCCTCATTTGAACAGATCCTCTGTATGCATAAGGCTTGTCTGTAGGGGATGGCTGTTTTGATATGTGGAAGCTGGAGAAGTGTAGCATCGTGACATTATTCATGGGTTTGTGGTTAAGTCAGGTGCCCATCCTTGATGGAGATGCATGTGTCCAAGAATGAGACAGATACTAAAGAGTTGTCCGTGGTAAGTCTGATAGTGGGATGAAACTCGATATCACTGTGTAGTTGTTTCAGTGACTCCTTGCCATGGGTTCAGAGGAAGAAAATGTTGTCAATTAGCTGATGTATAGTGTTGATTGGAAGTCCTGTGCAGAAAAGAAGTCTTGTTCGAACCTGTGCATGAAAATGTTGACATTGGGGTGCAAATTTGATCCCATGGCTGTTCCTTGTGTCTGGATGAAGTACATCGTGGGCTGAAGGCCTGTTCTGTGCTGTACTGTTCTATGTTCTATTGGTTGTCAAAGGTGAAAACATTGTGGCCAAGGATGAAGCGGATGAGTTGTAGGACAGTGCTTAGAGATTGGCAGTTGTTGGTATTGAGTACTGAGGATGTTGTCCTGATGCTGGTGTAGAGTGCTGAAACATCCATTGTGATGAGGAATGTTCTGGGTTCGACTGGTCCGTGGGTACTGAGTTTCTATAAGAAATCTGTAGTGTCGCGACAGAAGCTGGGGGTCCCCTGTACAATGGGTTTTCAAGATGCCTTCGACATAGCCAGAGAAGTCCTCACACATGGTCCCGTTTCCTGTTATGGGATGTCCTGGTGTGTTGGCTTTGTGCATCTTCGGAAGGCAGTAGAAGTCCCCTACATGAGAAGTACATGGGATGAAAGCACGCAGGGAATCCTGTCGGACTGGATCAGAAGTCTTCATCAGTGTGTTTAGTTCATGGGTGTGTTCATTGGTCGGATTGGCCAGTAGTTGCTGTACTGTTCCTGGTTGTTCAGTTGTCGGTACATTTCCTTGCAGTAGGCTGTTCTATTCTGAATGACAATGGCTTCTCCTTTATCTGCTGATTTGATGACAATGTTGTAATTTGGTTTTAACAGCATGGATGGCATCGCGATGTGATTGGCTGAAGTATTGCTCTGCTTGTGGGTGCAGCTGATGAACCTGGCATTTACACATTTGCTGACTATGTTTGAGCATACATGTCAAGCCCAGGGCAGCGGCCCTGCGGTGGGGTCCAAATTGACTCCTCCTTTGGTCACACCTGTGCAGATCTCTGTGATGACTGTTCTAGTTTGTCAGTTGCCTCATTGGGATTACTGTTGACATCTTGAAAGAATTCCTGAAGTCTCATTCACAGCCTGCAACACGTGAGAATGAACACCTCACCAAGACCTTCCCTACGACTCCACTTCTCACCTTTTAAAAAAAATCACCAAACCTTAAACAAATCATTGTTCACAGCAAACTGCCCAGCCTTCAACCACAACACTATCATGGCAACCACTGCAAGATGTGTCAGTGTGGACACGGATGCCACCATTACACGGCAGGTATTCATGTGACTTGGCCAATGTTGTCTATCTCGTACGTTGCAGGCAAGGATGCCCCGAGGTATGGTATATGGATGAGACCAAGAAGATACTACGACATCAGTTGAGTGGACATTGCACAATAGTTCCCAAACACTGGTGTTCCCTCTCAGTTGGGGGACACTTAAGTGATCAGGGACGTTTAGCCTCGGACCTTCAGGTGACCATCCTCCAAGGCAGACATCGGGACAGGCAACAACGCAAAGTAGTCGAGCAGAGGCTGATAGCCAGGTTTGGTACCCATTAGGATGGTCTCAACCGCTCACATTATATGTGACCCCAGTTCATTATACACTCTCTCCCACAGACAGAAACACACACACACACTTTCATACTCTCACATTCGTGCAGACCCCCTCCCACATGCACACATTTACACTCTCCACACTCGCACTAATGCATGCACCCTCTCACAGGCTTATTCTCCCATAACACACTCACACATACTTTGCCAAGCTTGTACACACACAAACACACTCTGTCTCACATGCACAAGCACATATACGTTTAGGGGATGAATTTATATTTGCAGAATTATATTCGCATACACATTTGTATTTTGCTTAAAAAATACATATCGACAGGCAGTCAATCCATGTAATATCTTGTAAATTCTACTTCAGAAATAGAACCAGTCTGAGTCAAGATTGGGATACAGACAGACGTTAATCTCATATCTTTAAAGTTAAAAATCACACAACACCAGGTTATAGTCCAACAGATTTAATTGGAAATTATACATTTAACAAACAATCAAGGTATTTTTCAATCTCTCATCTGTTAGAATTAAGTCTGTCATCTCACAGATGAGAGACTTAAACAATCAAGGTATTTTTTAGTTTATAATTTCAGTTACATCACACTAAACTTTTGCTATAAATTCTGTGTCTTACAATTGTATCCTCCACAATCATTTGATGAAGGAGCGGCGCTCCGAAAGCTAGTGCTTCCAGTTAAACCTGTTGGACTATAACCTGCTGGTGTGTGATTTGTAACTTGTCTCCTCTACAGGGGGGAGACTGGACGCCTTCTCGCAGAGCGCTTTAAGGACCATCTCCAGGACACCCGAACTAATCAACCCCACCACCCCGTGGCCCAACATTTCACCTCCCCTCTGCAGAGGACATGCAGGTCCAGGGCCGCCTCCACTACCACTCCCTCACCACCTGATGCCTGGAGGAAGAACGCCTCATCTTCCGCCTCGGAACACTTCAACCCCAGGGCATCAATGTGGACTTCACCAGTTTCCACATTCCCCCTTACCCCAGTTCCAACCTTCCAGTTCAGCACCATCCTCATGACCTGGCCTACCTGCCAATCTTCCTTCTCACTCCTCTATTCCACCCACCTCTTTGACCTATCACCTCCATCCACCTATTGTACTCTTGGCTACTTCTCCCCAGCCCCACCCACCTCCCATTTATCTCTCCACCCCGGAGGCTCCCTGCCCTCATTCCTAATGAAGGGCTTTTGTCCGAAAAGACGATTTTCCTGTTCTTCGAATGCTACCTGACCTGCTGTGCTTTTCCAGCACCACTCTAATCTCCAGCATCTGCAATCCTAGCTGGAAGGAAGGGTCGGCAGGTGGAATAGAAGGGAGGACACGGGACTGGAAAGCGAGCTGGGGATGGGTGGGAAGACTAGCTGCCTTAGGAAGGAGCGGGGCTCCAAAAGCTTACAGTTTCAAATAAGCTTGTTGCAGTACAACCCGGTGTGGTGTGATTTTTGTCCAACACCAGCATCTCTGCATCAAAGTGTTATTTTTGATGCATTTCGATAATAGCGTAGTCCCGCCCCTAGTTTGCATCGATTGGTTAAGGGGCTAGCCAATGTAGCGCGGGGGTATGGCCACGCTTCTAGTCTCTATTGGGTAGAAGCTGGTATCAATCAGTAGTTTGGAGGCGAGCATGCGCAGTGCGGGACCGAAGCGGACTGGTGCTGAGAAGGAAATTGGCGGAGGGAGGGCATAAAAAAACCGTCTGGTGAGTGGAGCCAGAGGCTCAGTTAAATGAGAAGTTTTAGAAATATATGGCGTAGGTCTGAAATCCTGTGTAAGAATCTCCCAGTTCGGATGTTTAGCCCATGCAGGAGCCAGCTGCAGCTTTTGTTTGGAAAAGAGGCCCCGAATTAACGGCCACCGGAGGGTCAGGTCGCACGGCGCGTGCGCGGCCATGTTGATTAGGTTTTCCTGCAGAACGCATGCGCGGTCCACATCTTCCTTGCGCTGGTCTTCCTGAATGAAGAACCCGCAGGAACAATAAACAAGAGATTGATTCCCCCCACCAGAGATCTACGGGTTGTTGTAAGTCAGAAGGCCAGGGGTGCAGTCTGCAACAACGGCTTCTACTTCTACACCGCCTTTTGAGGTAAAACAAATTGTGGCAAAGCCACATGAGGCGATATTAGGGCAAATGATCAAACGCTTGAACAAAGAGGTAGGTTTTAAAGAGGAGAGTTTGGTACAGGGAGGAAATTCCAGACCCCGAGGACCAAGGCAACCGAAGGTGAAATCACCAATGATGGAGCAATGCAAGTTCAGAATGCGTCAGAGGCCAGAATTTAGAGGAGTCTAGGTATTTCAGAAACCGAGAGAAGGGGAGGTATCAGGGCGCGGCCGTTGGGGCGAATTTTATGGTAAGGTTGAGCATTTCAACATCACGTGCTTGATTGAGATCTAGTGTGGGTCAGTGAGCACGGGCCTGACAGGCTTAAATGAGACTTGCTGCAATTCACCCACAGCAAGGTTTGTGATACCTTTAAGTTTACAGAGGGAAAGAATGTGGAAGATCTTTGGGGACTGCATTGAAATAGTCGAGCTTCAGGAAGAGAATCAGGAACCAGAATGGACCTTGAGACTGATTCCAGGTTTAACTTAGTTTATGTGGGAGGGGGGAACAAAGGTTTGATGAAACCACATTCATTTGTGGGCGGCATGGTGGCACAGTGGTTAGCACTGCTGCCTCACAGCGCCAGAGACCCGGGTTCAATTCCCGCCTCACGCGACTGACTGTGTGGAGTTTGCACATTCTCTCCGTGTCTGCGTGGGTTTCCTTCGGGTGCTCTGGTTTCCTCCCACAGTCACAAAGATGTGCGGGTCAGGTGAATTGGCCATGCTAAATTGCCCGTCGTGTTAGGTTAGGGGTATGGGTGGGTTGCGCTTCGGCGGGGCGGTGAGGACTTGTTGGGCCGAAGGCCCTGTTTCCACACTAAGTAATCTAATCTAATTTAAGTGGTGAGCAACTTCAGTCATGAAGTTAGGTTAGAGAAAGTTAAGAGGAGGTTAAATGGAATTTTCAAAATCATGCAGGATATGGCTAGGTAGTGAGAAACTGTTCCCATTAATAAAAGCATCGCAAACAAGAGCACAGATTTCAAATGTACAAACGAGCGAATTGTGTGTTAGAAACTTCGCACAGCTTATGATTAGATCTGGAATACATTGCATGGAACTGAGATTTAGGCAGGTTCAATCGAGGACATTAGATCATTTTTTTGAATAGGAACAACATGTAAGATTATAGAGAAAAATCAGGAGAATAGCACAATGTCAGAATGCTCATTCAGAGAGTGACAAAATGGGTTAAATGACCTATTTTTGTGCCTTAAACAATTCTGTGATTTATAATTGCTTATTTAATCTCCACACAGTCAGATACGACTATGAGGCTAACATCTGCTATTCTGTATGGTCAGTTCAGGAGAATTAGATTAATGTTTTGTGATGATAACTGACTGAAATTAATTTCCAAACATATTGCTGTCTGTAGATGCACATTATTTTGTTAAAAAGTTCAGAAAGAATAACCCAAAACTATTTGGATTTCAGCAGAAGGAGAGAAGCGATTGGGATAGGGACTTACAGCTTTGGGAAACAAGAAAGAAAAAATAATCCACAGAAACTGAAATTTCTGTTCTAAATTTCTAACCTATACTCACTGCTGACTTTATGCTGACTCCTTTTCCAGTGTATTAAAGAAAGAGGATTAGATGATGGGAGACTTGAATCTGAGGTCTGAGTGAGTCAGCAGGACATACTCGTTACCGTTCAACATCTGATCTGTCAGCGGGAAAAGATTTCTAACATCATTGTGACTGGAAAAACACAGATCAGAGTGAGAATGTTCCAGTGAACTTATTGCAGGAAAAGCATTTACCAGTTACGCAGCCTGAAAGCGAAATCACTGGATTTGTAGCTGAGAAACTGGTGTGTGGACAAGCTTTCAACTGATCATCCAACCTGGAGAGACACCAGGACACCCATAGCATGGAGAAACCTTGGAAATGTGCCGACTGTGGAAAGGGATTCATTTCCCCATCAAAGCTGGAAACACATCGCCGCAGTCATACTGGGGAGAGGCCGTTCACCTGCTCCGTGTGTGGGAAGGGATTCACTGATTCATCCAACCTGCTGACACACCAGCGAGTGCATGCTGAGGAGAGGCCTTTCAGCTGCACTTACTGTGGAAAGAGGTTCAGGCACTCAGGCGCACTCACTGTACACCAGCGAGTTCACACTGGGGAGAGACCATTTGCCTGCTCTGTGTGTGGGAAGGCATTTAGTCAGTCAACCACCTTACTGAGACACCAGCAAATCCACACTGAGGAGAAGCCATTCAGCTGCACGGACTGTGGAAAGAGGTTCACTCGTTCAGGCACCCTTGTTATGCACCAGCGAGTTCACACCGGAGAGAGACCATTCACGTGCTCTGTATGTGGGAAGGGATTCACTCAGTCAAGCCACCTGCTGACACACCAGCGACTTCACACTGGGGAGAAACCATTTCCCTGCTCTGTGTGTGGGAAGGGATTCGCTCAGCAATCCCACTTGCTAACACACCAGCGGGTTCACACTGGGGAGAGCCAATCCATCTGCTCAGTGTGTGGGAAGGGATTTACTCTGCCATCCCAGCTAGTGACACACCAGCGAGTTCACACTGGGGAGAGGCCATTCACTTGCTCTGTGTGTGGGAAGGGATTCATTAGTTCAGCTACGTTGCTGCGACACCAGCAAGGTCACACCGAGGAGAGGCCTTTCAGTTGTGCTGACTGTGGCAAGAGGTTCAAGCAGTCTGACTACCTCATTGTCCACCAGCGAATTCATACTGGGGAGAAACCATTCACCTGCTCTCAGTGCGGAAAGAGATTCATCGATTCATCCCGACTGCGGAGACACCAACGAGTTCATGAGCGACTGCAAGGATATGGTTCTGTTATTACTCACATTCAGGACTGAATCACATTCATTCTGACACTTGCTGTTTGTTACTGCCAATGTTAATAATCCCTGTAACTGGAACTAGAGATTAATATTCTGGATCTGTATGATTGAATTTTCAGGGCTGCAGGGTCTCTTTCAAAAGTACTACCTGTGATTGTTCACCATCATTCAGGGACGTTCACCAGAAATTAGTTGATAACAAAATTCTGAACTTTTTGCTTTAGTCCTAAATTGACCTTTGCATATTTTACAATTCAGTGTCTCTTCCACTGATAACATTTCCAATGAGAATGTGCTGATGAATCCTTACTGGTAATTCTGACCGGCTTGCACATTCCACGCAGTAGTCCTTCCAGTATCCACCAAGAAGAAGAGGAATGGAATTTGGTGGAGATTCAAGAGTCTCAAAATGTTCTCCTCATCTGGTACAGAAATCCTATCAGCACAGGCATGAAGACAAGTCTGATCCCAGTAATGGACTTTGAGAAATTAGCATCCAATAAGTTGGTAAAATCTTCTGACCTGTATTGATTGTTGTAGAAAATTCGCTCTCTGTCTCATTCTCTCTTTCTAGTTTTTTCTCTCTTTCTCTGTCTCAAGAACCCGGTCTGGCATGCCGCACTCTCTTTCACCCTCCCTCCCCCAGCGCACCCGCACTCTTTCTTCCTCCCTCCCCCTCTTCCCTCGTTACTTCAAATTCCCTGGAAGTCGTAAAATCTTCTGACCTGTATTGATTGTTGTAGAAAATTCTCTCTCTCTCGCACGCTCTCTCGCTCGCTCTCTCTCTCACTCACTGTTGTGAAGAAACAAAATCCATACATTACTATGTCAGATGCAGGACAGGCTTGATCTCTTTGTCCAAGATGTGACTCCAGCACAGATCCTGAAACAAGATATTTCTGACTGTGATATAATTGGACTTAATGACTAACCAAATACGTAAAAGTTTAAAGACAGGCTGTTGGAAAGTGTTTCAAAGCGATTCAACCTGGCTTTAACACAAAACTTACATTCAGACGCACACCTGTAAATTATTCAGAGGAGACACTGCCACTCACCAGAGAGACCAGCACTCATTCTGCATCATCCATCTGTTTGTCCTCAAGGACCAGAAAACCATTCTCACATGTCAAGGGTTGTGTTTAGCTTCTCACATTAAACTGTTGCTTCCTAATAAACCACTCTTAAATAATGAATGAGCTTGAGCCCCTTTTTTCAGGGAGTGGGATTGCAGTGATGGAGATCATAGTCTTGAGGACTATCAGTCTTAAGAACCTTTTTACCTGTGCTTAATTAAATCAGGCCAGGAATATACAGTGACCTTGACATATTACAGGAAATGTTTGATTGCTAAGAGAGAAAACAGGCAGGGGCTTAAGAGAGCCTGGGGATTGTAGAAGAGTGTGACAGGGATTACAAATATATCCACAGTAGGCTTCACAAAGAGTTTTGGAAGCAAAATTAAATTGAATTCCAAGTCCAGAATCAATGGGACAACTTTCCCAGGAAGGATGCAGTGAACAGAGAGACAAGGAAGTTAAAATCTATCCAAAGATCTGTATTGGCGATATGCCAATAATTTAGAATTGTGTGAGATGATCTGCAGTCAGGAGAATGAATCATATTTACCAGAAAGGTTTTGATGTATATTCTTGGAGGCAGCTTAAAAGTTTGTCTTTCTGATTCTGATCAGAAATTTTCTACCGTGTGTAATCAGGAAATGAGGAAAACAAACTGATTGCTGTCTCACCCAGCTCGTTGTTAGCTATCAGTCGTCATTAAGGAGGTTCTGTTCTCAGAGTTGGGAGACCTCTATTCACTGTCTAATAACCTGATCAAATCTCAACCATACTCCGAGCAGGTGGTAACCATTTAGCCCATTAAGCCTGCTCTATTAAGCCTGTTCAATCATTGATCGTTCACTTCAATGCCTTTTTCCAGCACTATCCTTTTCCATCCTCTTTTTTAAAACAAGTTTGTCAATCTCAATTTTAAACATATGAGATGACTGAGCTTCCATAGCTCTGGGATAGAGAATTCCAAAGATTCACAACCATTTGAATAAAATAATTTTTCCTCACCACCATCCCAAGGTGGTTGCCCACTTATGTTTCAATTGTGTCCTCTAATTCCAGATTCCTATTTTAGAAAATTACTTGCATATCCCTCATCTATTCCTTAAGTATTTATCAGTTTCAAAGTGATCATCTCTAATTCTTTGAACCATGAGAGTAAGTAGGTTGCAACTTCAAGATTGTCAGCAAGACTGCTATGAGTGAGATCAGGAGAAACTTTTTTACTCAGTTATTAGGATTTGTAATGCATTGGCTGGGAGATTGGAGGTGGATTCCATTGACAGTTTCAAAAGAAAGCTAGATATATATTTGAAGGAATGAAGTTAGGCTATGGAGGTGGGGCTGGAAAGTGGGATTAACTGGGTAGTTCTTTCAGGAATTGGTGCAGACATGATGGGTTGAATGGCATCCTCTACTGTAAAATTCCAAGATTCTTAATATCAGCCCATTTCCCATAATGTTCCTTCATAGCAGAGTGCTGCCACCCCAGGTAAGTCTGGTGAGTCTCAGTTGCACTCCCTCTCTGGCAATGAAAGCCTTCATGAGCTAATGGGGCCAAAAATGCACACACTAACTCAGGTGCAGTCACCCCAAGGTTTTCAGAACTCATGCACAAATTCATTATTCTTGCAATTAAATTCTCTTCCGATAAAGGCTAACATAGATTTCCTAATTGCCAGCTATACCTGCCTAATAGTCTAAATAACTTATTGACCAGGAGACAATGTAGATCAGTGAGCACAGGAGTTTGGGAGAATGCAACCTGGAAAGTGCACAGGCAGCATCGTTTTGGATGATCTCAGGTGAAGGTGCAGTGTATGTTGAGAGGCTGGTCAGGAATGTATTGGTTACCATCAAGTCCAAAGACTTGGATGAGGCTTTCAGCAGCAACTAAGCTGGAGAAGGGTGACTTTATGGAAATTTAAGTACCTGGTATCAGTTAGAATTAGACTTAGGTTTTATAGGTACAAGGTACTTATGTACAAGAGTTTAAGTAAAAAGTTGGAAACATAAAGAAATAAGGTAAAAATTCAAGACTACACTGTTCTCAGTGTACAGGTGTGATTAAGTTAAAAATTCTAATTTGCAGTCCTTCTTTAGCCATGAGCCTGCAGTTGCTCCACACTGGGCGTTCCTCACAAGAGCTCGATCCTCCAACCTGTACTAGACTTGATCTCTGGCACTGCCATCTTGTCGCCGAGCACTATCCGTGCTCATGAACTACCTCATGCAGACTGCCAGAGTGCCCCTCTGGCGCTCCTCCAGACCGCAAGCCCCTTCCACATTGCCACTGACCACAGAGTTCTGCCCGGGTACACCAAACACCTCAAGACCAAATGCCAAAGTCTCGGTTCTGGGCCCCCAGCCGCTGCCTCCATGCCCAAGCTCCCTCCAGAAGGTAAGTAGAGGGAAAAAGAAAGCCAGCAAAGAAGAAAAAAAAAAGCGGTTGAGCTCCAACTCAGGAGCCCTACTCTGTTGCCACCGTGGAGTTATGATGTGATTACAAAATCAGCTTGGGGTCAAAAGCGGCATTAGTATTGTGGACAGTATGATTTAGCTTAAAAGTTTCTACAAGGGGAAAAGCTCTAGCTCAGGAGACCAGATTTGAAGTGGTGAGTGAATGGAATAGCTCAGATCATTCCAATTTTTAATTGGTGGAGTTTTCTGCTCATCCAGTACTGAAATATAATATGACAAGTGTAGAGGAAGAGAGGGATGGTGGTAGGTGGAGCTTGACATAGTGCTCCCTTAGAGCAAGAGGCTTAGATGTGGCAGAATTTGCTAGTGCATCTAAGAGGGTTTCTTGAAACAGTGCATGGACAGTTCAAGCAGAAAAGGGGCCATACTGTACTTTGTATTGGCTAATGAGCCAGGCCAGGTGGCTGACATTTCAGTGAGACAGCACTTTGGAAACAGCAATCACAATCCTTCAGTTTTAAGATAGCTATGAATAAGGATAAGTCAGTACATTGAGGGAAGGTACTAAACTGGGGGAGGGCAAATTATGCCAATATTGGGCAGGAGCTAGCGAGTGTTAATTGGGAGGAGCTATTATTGGGCAAGTTCACAGTTGATGTCTGGGATTTGTTTAAAGGCCTGCTGATCAGAGTTCAGGACCGGCATGTTCCAGCAAGAAGGAAGGACAAGGATGGCAAGGTCATAAGGGACATTGTGGATTTAGTCAAAAGGGAAAAAAAGGCACATATGTCAGGTTTAGGAAGTTAAAATAGGTAAGGCCTGTGAGGAATATAAAGAAAGCAGGAAAGGACTCAAGCAGGAAATTTGGAGAGCAAAGAGGGGACATCTTGGGAAGTAGAGTTAAAGAGAATCCCAAGGCATTCTATACATATATTTAAAAAAAAGGATAACTAGGGAGAAGGTAGGACCACTCGAGGATAAAGGAGGGAATTTATGTTTGGAGGCAGAAGATATAGATGAGAACCTAAATGAGCACTTTGTGTTGGTATTCACCCAGAAGGATATGGAGGATAGTGTGATTAGTGCAGAGCATGTTAATATGCGAGGGCATTTTGAGATCAAGAAAGAAGTGGTGTTCAGTCTCTTGCAGAACATTGAGGCGGATATGTCTGCCAGGGTCCGATGGTCTCTTTCAACAACTTGAGTAGATAAGACAAGAGATTGTTGGGGCCTTGACCAAGATCTTTGTATCAAAGAGTGTGCTGCTGGAAAAGCACAGCTGGTCAGGCAGCATTCAAGGAGCAGGAGAATGGGCGTTTCGAGCGTAAGTCCTTCATCAGGCTCTGAAATCCAGCATCTGCAGGCCTCACTTTCTCCAAGATCTTTGTATTCTCATTAGCCACTGGAGAGAAGACTGATGAGTAGCGAATGTTCCTCTGTTCAAGAAAAGAAATAGACATAATCGAGGCAACTACAGAGCTGTGAGACTCACATCGGTGGTTGGGAACCTATTGGAGAGAATTCTTACGGATAGGATCTAAATGCATAAAAAAGCCTAACTCGGAGGGTCGGTGCGGACTTGTTAGGCTGAAGGGCCTGTTTCCATACTATAGGGAATCCAATCTAATCTAATCTAATTAGGCATGGTCAGCATAGCTTTGTGCAGGGCAGGTCATGTCTTACGAACTTGATTAAATTTTTTTGAGGAAGTAAAGGTAGAGCAGTGGAAGTTGTCTTACATGGATTTCAATAAGGCTTTCGACAAAGTCCCATAAGGCAGGTTTATTCAGAAAATTAAGATGCATGGTGATTTGGCTGCGTGGATTCAAAATTGGCTTGCCCTTAAAAGGCAGAGGGTAGTCGTGGAAGGATGTTTTTTTCTGGCTGGAGGCCTGTGACTAGTGTTCTGCAAGGATCTGTACTGTACTGGGACCTGTGCTGTTTGTGGTATATATGACTTGGATGAAAATGTCGATAGATGGGTTAGTAAATTTGCAGACCATACAAAGATCAGTGGAGTTGTGGATAGTGTAGAAGGTTGTCAAAGGACACAGAGGGATACAGATGAGTTATAAATATGGGCAGAAAATAGCAGATGAATATTAATCTGGGGAAGTGTGAGGTGCGGCACTTTGAGCAATCAAATTTTAAGGAAAAGTATACAGTAATGTGGAAGCTTTAGAATGGATGCACAGGATTTACCAGGATGCTGCCAGGATTGAAGGGCATAGAAAGGTTGAGGGAGCTAGGGCTTCTCTATTAGAATGAAGAAGGATGAGAGGTGACTTGATAGAGGTGTACAAGATGATGAGAGACATAGATAGAGTAGACAGCCTGAGACTTTTTCCCAGGGGGAAATGGAAATCACAAGGGGGCGTAATTTTAAGCTTATTGGAGGAAGGTTTGGGGGAGATGTCAGAGGTAGATTGTTTACATGGAGTGGTGGGTGTGTGGAATGCACTGCCAGCAGTGGTAGTAGAGTCAGATTTAGGGACATTTAAGTGACTCTTGGATAGGCATATGGATGATAGTCAAATGAAGGGTATGTAGGTTAGTTTGATCTTAGAGTAGGATAGAAGGTTGGCACAACATCAAGGGCCGAAGGGCCTATACTGTGCTGTACTGTTGTATGTTCTATTAATGGCAGGACCTTGCACAGTACTGATGAACAGAGTTCAAGTCCATAGCTCCCTGAAAGTGGCTCGCAAGTAGATAGTATGATAAAATTAGCATATGGTATTTCTGCCATTATTGCTTGGGGAATTGAGAACAAAAGTCAGGATGCCATGTTGCAGCTTTATAAGACTTTGGTTGGGTCACACTTGGAGTATTGTGCCCAATTCTGGTTGTCACATTATAGGCAGGAGGTGGATGCAAGGTTTGTGAAGGTTTGTAGCTCAGTTTGAGGTTTAGGGTGTAGGTTTGCTTGGTGAGCTGTAGGTTTGCTATCCAGACGTTTCATTACCTGGCGAGGTAACATCATCAGTGGCGACCTCCAAGTGAAGCGAAGCTGTTGTCTCCTGCTTTCTATTTATATGTTTGTCCTGGATGGGGTTCCTGGGGTTTGTGGTGATGTCATTTCCTGTTAGTTTTCTGAGGGGTTGATAGATGACGTCTAGATCTATGTGTTTGTTTATGGCATTGTGGTTGGAGTGCCAGGCTTCTAGGAATTCTCTGGCATGTCTTTGCTTAACCTGTCCCAGGATAGATATGTTGTCCCAGTCGAAATGGTGGGTTTTTTTTCCTCCGTGTGTAGGGCTACGAGGGAGAGAGGGTCGTGTCTTTTTGTGGCTAGCTAGTGTTTGTGTATCCTGGTGGCTAACTTCCTTCCTGTTTGTCCTACATAGTGTTTGTAGCAGTCCTTGCATGGAATTTTGTAGACGATTCCTCAAGAACAAACCACGACAAGCAGACCAAACACAGCCAGAAACCCTAACCACCTTACCATACATCAAAGAAGTTTCAGAAATGTCAGCCGGACTACTAAGACCCCTCGGAATCCTAGTAGCACACAAACCACCAACACTCTCAAACAAAAACTAACAAACTTAAAAGACCCAGTACAACCCATGGACAAAACCAATGTCGTCTACAAAATTCCATGCAAGGACTGCCACAAACACTATGTAGGACAAACAGGAAGAAAGTTGGCCACGAACACCAGCTAGTCACAAAAAGACACGACCCTCTCTCCCTCGTAGCCCTACACATGGAGGAAAAAAAACACCATTTCGACTGGGATAACATATCTATCCTGGGTCAGGCTAAGCAAAGACATGCCATGGCACCATAAATGAACACACAGATCTAGATACCACCTATCAACCCCTCAAAAAACGAACAGGAAATGACATCACCACAAACCCCAGGAACCCCATCCAGGACAAACAGAAAGTAGGAGACAACAGCTTCGCTTCACTTGGAGGTCGCCACTGATGATGATACCCAGCCAGGTAATGAAACATCTGGATATCAGACCTACAGCTCAGTGAGTAAACCTACACCCTAAAGGATGTGGATGCTTTGGAGAGGTTTACCAGGATGCTGCCTTGCTTAGAGATTATGAGCAATCAGTAGAGGCTAGTAAAACTTGGGTGGAGACTGAGGAAAGACTTGATAGAAGTCTATAAAATTATGAGATGCATAGATAGGGTTGACAGTCAGAATATGTTCCCCGGAGTTGAAATGTCTAATAGCAAGAGGCATCCATTTAAGGTGGGAGGAGGAAAATTCAAAATAGATGTGAGGGGCACTTTTTTTACACAAAGTGGTAGGAATGTGGAACACACTGCCAGGGCTGAAGGTGGAGGCAGATAAGATAGGGGTGTTTAAGGGGTCTTGCAGACAAGCACTTGAATATGCAAGCAATGGAGGTGTAGGGACCAGCTACGCAGAAGGGATCAGTTTAATTTGGCATCATGTTTGGCACAATATTGTGGGCCAAAGGGCCCATTCTCTTGCTGTGCTGTCCTATGTGCTTTTGGATGATGTCACCTCATGGCAGCGTGTAGATGAGGAATAAGAGGGGGCAAGGAGGACACCACGGAAGGAATGAGGTCTGAGATTAGACAATAATATGTGTAGAAGATGGGATCAAGGATTATATTTTTGAGAGTGGCTGATGATGATGAATCACAAGGATACGGTGGGCGGCACGGTGGCACAGTGGTTAGCACTGCTGCCTCACAGCGCCAGAGACCCGGGTTCAATTCCCGCCTCAGGCGACTGACTGTGTGGAGTTTGCACATTCTCCCCGTGTCTGCGTGGGTTTCCTTCGGGTGCTCCGGTTTCCTCCCACAGTCCAAAGATGTGCAGGTTAGGTGAATTGGCCCTGCTAAATTGCCCGTAGTGTTAGGTAAAAGGAGTAAATGTAGGGGAATGGGTGGGTTGCGCTTCGGCGGGTCTGTGTGGACTTGTTGGGCCGAAGGGCCTGTTTCCACACTGTAAGTAATCTAATCTAAAAATACGGAGATAGAGCTAGAAAAGAGAGAGGATCAATAATAGTATCAGTAAGCATTGGGAAATTGGATGATTGGTAGTTTAATGCGAATAAGGCCAATGAAGCTGAAAATGTGGACCTCATGGACAAGGTGATCCCTGACTGGGCAGGCAATAATTGCAGAAAGATCTGAATTCTGGTTTTGGTTAAGAAGGCCTTGTACCTAGTGGAGCTGTGGGGAACACCAGAGGAGCTGATTGGACTGTTTTAATATTAGTGACAGAGAAGCTGCAGAAGCCCCTCTCATTTATTGTCAGAGGTGAGGATGGGGTGGGGGAAGAGTGAGAACGTTTCAAAAAGAAATAAAAAATATCTGAGATATTACATTTGCAACTGTAGTTACTTGTGATGTCGCTTATGTCTCAACAGATGGAATAGGTAAGTGAATTAATTTCAACATGTGTAGTTGGTGAATGGTCATTGCCCATTGTAATCTTTCTTATGTTTCAGCAAGATGGACAACCGAATAGCTGACTCAGTAAAATGTTAGGGAAAGAAATCTGCTATCCTTACCTGATCTGTCCCACATGTTTTGGCCTATACAGATATGTAGTTGACTCTTAAATGTCCTCTGAAAGTGCCTAGCAAGTAATTCAAGGACTGATTGACATGGCAATCAACTGTAGGTAATGCCCATGACACTGGTATCGCATGAATGTCTAACTAAGAGTTGTTTTCATCTGGATTTTTAGGGTGGAGATAGGTGGGTTTTAGTTTCAGTTCTATAATGGTCGTCATTTTTTTGAAGGCGAACTTGAGGACTGTAAATGCTGGAGATTAGAGTCAAGATTAGAGTGGTGCTGGAAATGCACAGCAGGTCAGGCAGCATCCACGAAGCAGGAAAATCGACATTTCAGGCAGGAGCCCTTCACTTTTTCAAGCCTTCAGTCATTTGGAACAGTGACCTAAAGACATAACTTCCATAACAAATGTGACTTGATCAAGTGTCTTGCAGGACATGTGTTGTAAATGGGTAAAGTGTATAAAGTGCTGAGTTCAAAGCACTGAGAAAAACAGATCCAAAGCCATGAGCTTAGTTTTGACTGTGGAGCAGGTGAGTGAAGTTTTCTGTTCAGGGCAAGAGTTTCTTTTGATGAAGCCTCTAATCTGGAAACGTTTGTATCAAAGTTTTCAAGTTGTCAGAACTAAAAAGAAGTTCAGACCCTCAGAGTTAAAAAGGATTCTTGTCAGCAGACATGTGCCGCAATGCTGCTTTCATTAGTCAGATTATAAAAGTTGGCAATCATGTTGCAGCTGTATAGACGTTTAGTTAGCTCACATTTGGAGAATTGTGTGCTGATGTGGTACCACATTCAAGGATTTTGGGGAGGGTGCAAAGATTGACCAGAATGTTGCCTGGATTGGAGTATATTAGCTATAATAAAAAGACAAACTTGGATTGTTTTGGCTCAAGCTGCAGAGGCTGAGTACCAACCTGAGACAATTACAACGAATGAGAGGATTGGAAATGTGGGTGGAAGTGTCAAATACTAGGGAGGATTGGTTTAAAGTGAGAGGGGAAAAGTTTAAAAGAGGTGTGTGAGACAAGTTTTTTTTACAGAGTGTGGTAGGTGCCTGAAAGGAAGGTGATACAATGACAAAGTTTAAGAAGCATTTAGACAGACACACCAACAGGCAGGGGATAGAGGGATATGGACCATGTGCTGGGATTAATTTAGAATGGCACCATGGACAGCAAAGTCATGGTGGTCCAAGGGCCTTTTTCTGTTCTGTAATGTTCTAGCTTAATGTTCCAGGATACAAATGCCATAGGAAGAATAGAAAGGGGGGCAAGAGAGGAGGGGGAGTGGCAGGTTGATAAGGGATAGAATTAAAGCCGTACTTAGGGAGGATAATCCTAGGAATACCTTGAGGGTGGAATGACAGAAATAAGAAAGGGATTGTATTATAGTCCCCCTAATAGACAGCAGGAAACTGAGAAACAAATTTGTAAGGAGACTACAGTTATCTATAAGAATAATAGGGTGGTTATGGTGGGGGATTGTAACTTTTCAAACATAGACTGGGAAAGCCATAGTGTTAAGGGTTTAGATGGAGAGGAATTTGTTAAGTGTGTACAAGAAAATTGTCTGATTTTGGGTATGTGGATGTACCTACTAGAGAAGGTACAAAACCTGACCTACTCTTGGGAAAAAGGCAGGGGAGGTGACTGAGGTGTCAGTGAGGGAGCACTTTGGGGCTAGCGACCATAATTCTATTAGTTTTAAAGTAGTGATGGAAAAGGATAATCAGGATCTAAAAGTTGGAGTTCGAAATTGGAAGGAGGTCAATTTTGACAGTATTAGGCAAGAACTTTCAAAAGCTGATAGGGGGGCAGATGTTTGCAGGTAAAGGGATGGCTGGAAAATGGGATGCCTTCAAAAATGAGATAACGAGAGTCCAGATACAGTATATTCCTGTTAGAGTGAAAGGAAAGGTAAGTGTAGGGAATGATGATTGGAGAAATTGAGGTTTTGCTTAAGAAAAAGGAAGCATATGTCAGGAGAGATCGAGTGAATCCTTACAACAGTATAAAGGCAGTAGGAGTATACTTAAGAGGGAAATCAGGAGGACAAAAAGGGGACATGAGATAGCTTTGGCAAACAGGGTTAAGGAGAATCCAAAGGGATTTTATAAGGACAAAGGAGTAACTAGGGAGAATAGGGCCTCTCAAAGATCAGCAAGGTGGCCTTTGTGTGGAGCCGCAGGAGAGGGAGGAGGTACCAAATGTATATTTTGCATCAGTGTTTGTTGTGCAGAAGGAAACAGAAGAGATAGAATGTGGGGAAATAGATGGTGACATCTTGAAAAATGTACATATTACAGAGGTGGTGGTGCTGGATTCCTTGAAATGCATAAAAGTGGATAAATCTCCAGGACCTGATCAGGTATACACTAGAACTCTATGGGAAGCTAGGGAAATGATTGCTGGGCCCCTTGCTGAGATATTTGTATCATCGATAGTCACAGGTGAGGTGCCAGAAGACTGGAGGTTGGCTAATGTAGTGCCACTATTTAAGAAAGGTGGTAAGGAAAAGCCAAGGTACAATAGACTGGTGAGCCTGACATCAGCGGTGGGCAAGTTTTTGGAGGGAATCCTAAGGTACAGGATTTACATGTATTTGGAAAGTCAAGGACTGATTAGGGATTGTCAGCATGGCTTTGTGCATGGTAAATCATATCTCACGAACTTGATTGAAGAACTAACAAAGAGGATTAAGGGCAGAGCGGTGACCGTGATCTATATGGATAAGTAAGGTGTTCAACAAGGTTCCTCATGGTAGACTAGTTAACAAGGTTAGATCTCACAGAATACAGGGAGAACTAGCCATTTGGATACAGAACTGTCTTCAGATGAACAACATCTGTGTGAGACATAGGGAGCTTCCTCTAATATTCAATATGTTTATTCAAATGTTACAATTTCATCTGACAATTTATTACAGGTCTTGAGAAGGGAAACTCCTTATTGACCTTTTACAACAGATTTCTGAGTAACCCAATTAGTTTGAAACTTGGAGCTGGTTATTTTTATTTGTTATGTACTGTAACTAACAGACTATAGCTGCAACAATGATCGAATCAGAAAAACCCTTGAGCTGCCTCCATAAACAGATGTCAAAACATTTCCAGTAAAATGTGATAACTGTCAACTTTGATTAATTCTCCCTAACTGGAGCTTGATTCGTACAATTCTATATCATTTGCATGTCATAAATCCAAATGGTTTAAATAAAGTTCCAATGTGGATTTTAAAGATTTGCCACCTCTCTGTTGATCTGCATCCACTTTGAGGTTATTTTCACAATCTAGTTTGGTTTATTTCTCTCCCAATTGGATTACAGTCAATTTTCTCACAGATGTGTCAATATCCAGAATTTAAAATGTTATCTCAGCCACAATCCACAATAATTACTCAGTGGTGTTCTGTTGTTATATTACTGAGAATGTCTGGGACCAATTCTTTCAGGCAGGTTCACCATGCTTTTCCCACGTTAATTACACCACACATGTCACATGGCATATGCCATCCAATATTCCATCAATCTTTTACTTTGTGAGTTATTCCTACTCGCTGATGCAATGTTCTCCATCCTTTATTCACTTATTCAATTGCCACTCACTGTTGTGATGCTCTCCATCTCTTACTCAGAGTTATGGTTTGTTATTGACTGAGTGGAAGATCTAATTCATTCTCATTCAGGAGCACCAGCGGAACTTTACTGTTCAATCTAATCTTGATGTAATGTATTGTCTGTAGAGCAGAGGCTGAAGTACTTGCAATCGGTTTAGAAATAACTTCCAAATCTCCCGTTGTCAAGCACTTCGTCTCAAAAATTATCACTGCTGTGATTTGCAACAGCAATATCAGTTGAATCCAAACGCTGCAGATGCTTATAAACTCGCTGATGTCTCAGCAAATTGGATGACCGAGTGAATCCTTTTCCACATGTGGAGCAGGTGAATGGCCTTTCCCCAGTGTGAACACGCTTGTGTACATTGAGATAGGATGCAGACCCAAACTTCTTTCCACAAGCAACACAGCTAAATTGCTTCTCCTCAGCATGAATTTGTTTGTGCGACCAAAGGCTGGAATAAAGAGTGAATCCCTTCCCACAAATGGGGCAGACAAATGGCTTCTCTCCAGTGTGAACTTGCTTGTGTGACCAAAGGCCAGATGCATGAATGTATCCTTTGCCACACACAGAGCAGATGAATGTCTTTTCTCCAGTGTGAACTCGCTTGTGTGATGAAAGGCCAGATGAATGAGTAAATCCTTTGCCACACACAGTGCAAATGAATGGCTTCTCCCCAGTGTGAACTCACTTGTGTGACCAAAGGCCAGATGAATGAGTGAATCCTTTGCTGCACACAGAACAGATAAATGGCTTTTCCCCAGTGTGAATCCGCTGATGTGCAGTCAGGTCGGAAGTCTGGCTGAATCCCTTTCCACAGTGAGTGCAGCTGAATGGCTTCTCTCCATTGTGAATTCGCTGGTGTGACATGAGGCGGGCTGAACGAGTGAATCCCTTCCCACATTCAGAGCATATGAATGGTCTCTCTCCAGTGTGTGTGTGTTGGTGTTCAGTGAGGGTGGATGACTGCCTGAAACTTTTTCCACAGTGAGTGCAGCTGAATGGCTTCTCCTCAGTGTGAATTCGCTGGTGCAATATGAGGCTTGCTGACCGAGTGAATCCCATTCCACACTCAGTGCAGATGAATGGTCTCTCTCCAGTGTGAATTCGCTGGTGTACCACCAGGTTGGATGACTGAGTGAATCTCTTACGACACACACAGCAGATGAATGGCTTCTCCCCAGTGTGAATTCGCTGGTGTGCACTGAGGTTGGATGAAGATCTGAATCTCTTCCCACAGTGAGTACAACTGAATGGCATCTGTTTGGTGTGAATTCTCTGGTGTGACATGAGGCTGGCTGACTGAGTAAATCCCTTCCCACATATGGAGCAGGTGAATGGTCTCTGTCCAGTTTTTTCTTGCTGGTATGACATAGGGTTAGCTGAAGACTTCAACAACTTTTTTCTGCAGCAAGTGTCACTGATTAGTCTCTTCCTGTTGTGCATTTGCTGGTGTGACTGGAGACTGGATGACTGAGCAAATGCCTTCCCACATACTGAGCAGGTGAATGGCTTCTCCCCAGTGTGAATTCGCTGGTGTGCAGAGAGGGCGGATGACTGCCTGAACCTCTTTCCACAGTACATGCAGTTGAATGGCCTCTCCCCAGTGTGAATTCGCTGATGTAACATGAGGTTCGCTGACTTAGCAAACCCCTTCCCACACACTGAACAAATGAACGGCCTCTCATCACTGTGAGTTTGCTGGTGTAACATGAGGCTGGATGAGTTTGTAAATCCTTTTCCACACACACAGCAGATAAATGGCCTGACCCCACTGTGAATGCGTTGATGGGTTTCTAGCAGACAAGGATAATCAAAGCCTTTTCCGCAATCCTCACATTTCCATCGTTTTTCCACAGTATTAGCCCCACTGTGACTGCGTCGATGATATTCCAGCCTGGATGGGTATCTGAAGCCCTTCCCACAGTTCTCACATTTCCAAGGTTTCTCCATGATGCAGGAAATCCTTGTGGATTTCCTAGTTGAAATATAAGCTCGAGCTTTGGTCAGGTACAGGACAGGTTTCACCCCACTGTGGTGTGATGTTTTCACGGTGTTGTGTTAAACTGGCTAAAACTCTTTCTGGGTGTCCTGTACCATGTGATTTTTGATGCAGAGAGATGCCAACAGCACAGGTTCAATTCCTGTACTAATTGATGTTATCATGAAAATCCCATTTTCTTAATCTTGCTTCTCACTTGAGGCACAGTGACCCTCAGGTTAATTCCACCCCCTCTTGTCTCTCTCTCTCTCTCTTTCTCTCTCTCTCTCTCTCTCTCTCTCTGACTTTAACTTTATAAATCTCTTTCCACAGTAAGTTCTTTCACACACACTCTCAGGTTGTGAAACCAGTAAACTCTTTCCATTCAGGTATCAGTGCCCAGTATCTGTGCATGTAACATTCAGGTGCTGATGAATTGAGTGACTTCTCGGATCTTGGTGTGATGTACAGTTCAGGTTTCCAATCAACAAATTCTCTCTTTCTAACATCCTGGAATAGAAATTGATAAAAGTCAGCACTGGGAGCACCTGATAGAAATCTAAAACAAACAATTCCAGCTTTTGAGGAATATCTTTCCTTTCTTGTTCTCTCAAAGATGTCTGTTGAAATCCAAATAAAGTTTTGGATAATTCTTTCTGAACAGATTTTTAAAAAAAAGTACGTCTAAAGAGAGCAATATCTCTGATGATTCACTTCAATCATTACTCACTGCAAAACATTAGTCTGATCGTCGTTGACTGACCATACACAGTAGGAGAAAAACAGTCTTATGTTCATAACCAACTGTCAGCAACGAGTAATCATGAAACACGAAACTGCTATGGCACAGAAGGAGGCCATTCAGCCCATTTTGGTTGTGGGATTCTCTGAATTAGCACTCTGACACTTATGCCATTCTGCTGATGATTCTGTCATCTCATACATTGTTTCTAGCCAAATAATAATATAATGACTTTGACTGAACCTGCCTAAACAGTTCCATGTGTTACATTCCAGATTCTAATTACTAGCTGCATGATAAAGATCTTTTCTCCTATCATATTTTTGACTTTTGTAAATTATTTGAAATCTGCACTCAATGCATTTACCAGAGCAAACAGTTTCTCACTATCTGCTCTGTCCAGATCCCTCATTATTTTGAAAACTTGCACAAAATCTATTAGCCATCTCCAATCTATCTTCAGGGCTGAAATTTCTATATCCATATCCCCAACTGCTCCTTCTCTCTGATTCAAACTAAATGAACTAGGAGAAAGTGAGGACTGCAGATGCTGGAGACCAGAGTTGAAAGGTGTGGTGCTGGAAAAACACAGCAGGCCAGGCAGCATCCAAAGAGCAGGAGAATCGACGTTTCGGGCATAAGCCCAAGTGTGGCCTGAAGAAGGGCTTATGCCAGAAATGTCGATTCTCCTGCTCTTTGGATGCTGCCTGGCCTGCAGTGTTTTTCCAGCACCACACTTTTCAACTCAAACTAAATTAAACCTGGAATCACCCTCTTGGTCTATTCTGGTTTCTGACTCTCTTCATGCAGATTAATTAACTCCAATTAAATATTGGGAAGAATGAAGCCACCGTTTCCAGTTCCTGCTCCAATTTTCATTCCTGAGCTACTGCCTCAATTCCTCACTCTGGCAACACTGATATTCAGCCAGGCTGTGCACAACATGGTGTTACATTTGATTCTGAGAGGAGCTTCTGATCTTATATCTGTATTAAGACTGCCTGTTTCCACCAGTTATCTCATTCGCGCCTGTTCCTACCTCAATGTAGTTGCTACTGAAACCCTTATTCATACCTTTGTTACCTCAACGCTTAACTACTTCAATGCTGTGCTCAACGATCTTCCACATCTGGAAATTTAAAGTCTTGAGTCCTGCGTTTGCTGACGTACACCAGCTCCCATTCAACTAACATCCTGACTTTAAAATTCTCGTTTTTATCAAATTCCCCCGCGGCCCACCCCTCATTTCTGCGAACCCCCCGACCCCACAAAAACCGTCCGAAATATCTGGGCTACTCTAATTCCGGCCTTTAGCATCCCCAACTTTTATTGATCCATCATTGGTGGCTACAGCTTCAATTGCCTCGGTGCCAAGTTCTGGTATTCCCTCCCCCAATTTTCTCCTTAAAACTGAAGTTTTTTTTGCCCAAGTGTGTGTTCATCTGCCACGATATCGCTTCATGTGGCTTTAGGGGACAACTTGTTTTACCTCTTTTCTGTGAAATGCACTGGGATGGCTTATTATGTCTAAGGCGGTATTAAAATATAAGTTGTTGTTGTTGTCGCCTCAAGCTTTACAACAGAGTGTGGGAAAAATCTCTCATTGTTTCACTGGGCTCTTCATCCGGGTTTGCCAGCTTCCATGACGCTCGGTGCTGCGCATGCGTTCTGCAGAGCCGTGCTCTCATTAAAGATGGCGGCTATGTGCGCGCTCTCAACCCCGGCGGCCGTTAACTCGGGTTCTGGATCAGTGGTGCTGGAAGAGCACAGCAGTTCAGGCAGCATCCGAGGAGCAGTAAAATCGACGTTTCGGGCAAAAGCCCTTAACTCGGGGCCTGTTGTCTGAGGCAAACCTGCAACTGACAAACGCCGAATCTGGAGTTTCTTATGCGAACTTTGAGCGTTGCCGTCCAACAGAATCACCGGCGCCTGTCCGCTCCACTCACCCGGCAGACCAGTTCGCCGGCACTGCGATGTTTCAGCCCTAAGCCTCGGATAACGCATGCTCAGCTCCCAGCCAAGAGAAGGTGGGTGGCGCGGCTGGAGGTCTGAGCCAGATCACTGGTCCTCCAGCCAATCGGAATGAAAGAGGGGCGGGGCCGAGCTACGATTATGATGCGGACTGTTCTGGAGAAGGTTCATTGTTCATTCAGAACAGCCTCAACCGGGATCTTGGTTTCATGTTACATTACAGGTGACCCCACCACACTATACACTCTAACAGACACGCATGCATATACATGTACTCCCTGACACACACTCGCACAGACTCTCTCATGCACACATACTTTCACATTCTCGCACAGGCAGCTACTCCTTGACATAATCACTGTCACACAATCACACACGCACAGACCCTCTCTCATACACACTCACACATGCACATACTACTTGACACTTTCACTCTCTCACAACACATGCACAAGCAGACCCTCTCTCATACACACACATTTGCACTCACATTCTCTCAGGCATATATTCCCTTATACTCCCTTTCAAGCACAGTCACACACACACACTCCCTCACAATAAACTTAAGGGGGGTGGGGTGAGAGCCAGGGAGATAGTGAGGAAAAAGATCAATCTGAGACTGGTACAGTTGAGAAAAGAAGCAAGTCAAACAGGGCAGGCAGGGACAAAGCAGAGAGCAAGGTAGGACTGGTAAATTAAACTGCATTTATTTCAATGCAAGAGGGCTAACAGGGAAGGCAGGGGAACTCAGGGCATGGTTAGGAACATGGGACTTGGATCTCATAGCAATTACAGAAATGTGGCTCAGGGGTGGATAGGATTGGCAGCTTAATGTTTCAGAATACAAATGCTACAGGAAGGATAGAAAGGGAGGCAAGAGAGGAGGGGGAGTGGTGTTTTTGATAATGGAGAGCATTACAGCTGTACTGAGGGAGATATTCCCGGAAATACATCCAGGAAAGTTATTTGGGTTGAACTGAGAAATAAAGGGATGATCACCTTATTGGGATTATATTATAGCCCCCATAATAGTGAGCAGGAAATTGAGAAACAAATTTGTAAGGAGATTTCAGTTATCTGTAAGAATAATAGGGTGGTAATGGTAGGGGATTTTAACTTTCTAAACATAGACTGGTGTTAAGGGTTTAGATGGAGAGGAATTTGTTAAGTGTGTACAAGAAAATTTTCTGATTCAATTCCTTGATGTGCCTACTGGAGAAGGTGCAAAACCTGACCTCCTCTTGGGAAATAAGGCAGGGCAGGTGACTGAGGTGTCAGTGGGAGAGCACTTTGGGGCCAACGACCATCATTCTATTAGTTTTTAAATAGTGATGGAAAAGGATAGACAGGATCTAAAAGTTGGAGTTCTAAATTAGAAGGAGGCTAATTTTGATGATATGAGGCAAGGATTTTCAAAAGTTGATTGGGTCAGTTGTTCGCAGGTAAAGGGACGGCTGGAAAATGGGAAGCCTTCAGAAATGAGATAACCAGAGTCCAGAGACCATATATTCCTGTTAGGGTGAAAGGAAATGCTGGTAGATATAGGGAATGCTGGGTGACTAAAGAAATTGAGGGTTTGGTTAAGAAAAAGAAGGGAGCATATGTCAGGTATAGACATGATAGACTGAATGAATCCCTAGAAGAGTATAAAGACAGTAGAAGTATACTTAAGCGAAATCAGGAGGGCAAAAAGGGGACATGAGATAGCTTTGGCAAATAGACTTAAGGAGAATCCAATGGGTTTTTACAAATACATTAAGGACAAAAGGGTAACTAGGGAGAGAATAGGGCTCCTCAAAGATCAGCAAGTGGCCTTTGTGTGGAGCCACAGGAGATGGGGAGATACTGAGTAGTTTGCATCAGTGTTTACAGTGGAAAAGGACATTGAAGATATAGAATGTGGGGAAATAGATGGTGACACCTTGCAAAATGTCCAGATTACAGAGGAGGAAGTGCTGGATGTCTTGAAACGGTTAAAGGTGGATAAATCCCCAGGACCTGATCAGGTGTACCCTCAAACTCTGTGGGAAGCTAGAGAAGTGATTGCTGGGCCTCTTGCTGAGATATTTATATCATCAATAGTCACAGGTGAGGTGCCGGAAGACTGGAGATTGCCTAATGTGGTGCCACTGTTTAAGAAAGGTGGTAAGGACAAGCCAGAGAACTAGCGACCAGTAAATCTGACGTTGGTGGTGGGCAACTTGTTGGAGGGAATCCTGAGGGACAGGATGTACATGTATTTGGAAAGGCAAGGACTGATTAGGGATGGTCAGCATTAGTTTGTGCATGGGAAATCATGTAACACAAACTTGATTGTGTTTTTTGAAGAAGTAACAAATAGGATTGATGTGGGCAAAGCGATGGACGTGACCTATATGGACTTCAGTAAGGCGTTCAACAAGGTTCCCCATGGGAAACTGGTTAGCAAGGTTAGATTTCATGGAATACAGGGAGAACTAGCCATTTGGACACAGAACTGGCTCAAAGGTAGAAGACTGAGGGTGGTGGTGAAGGGTTGTTTTTCAGACTGGAGGCCTGTGACCAGTGGAGTACCACAAGGATCGGTACTGCGTCCTCTACTTTTCATCATTTATATAAATGATTTTGATGTGAACATAGGAGGTATGGTTAGTAAGTTTGCAGAAGAGACCAATATTGGAGGTGTAGTGGACAGTGAAGAAGGTTACCTCAGATTACAACGGGATCTTGATCAGATGGGCCAGTGGGCTGAGGAATGGCAGATGGAGTTTAATTTAGATGTAAGCAAGGTGCTGCATTTTGGAAAAGCAAATCAGAGCAGGACTTATACACTTAATAGTAAGGTCCTAGGGAGTGTTGCTGAACAAAGACACCTTGGAGTGCAGGTTCATAGCTCCTTGAAAGTGGAGTCGCAGGTAGATAGGATAGTGAAGAAGGCGTTTGATTTGATATGCTTTCCTTTATTGGTCAGAGTATTGAGTACAGGAGTTGGGAGGTCATGTTGCAGCTATACAGGACATTGGTTAGGCTACATTTGGAATATTGCGTGCAATTTTGGTTTCCTTCCTATCGGAAGGATGTTATGAAACTTGAAAGGGTTCAGAAAAGATTTACAAGGATGTTGCCAGGGTTGGAGGATCTGAGCTACAGGGAGAGGTTGAACAGGCTGGGGCTGTTTTCCCTGGAGCGTCAGAGGCTGAGGGGTGACCTTATAGAGGTTTATAAAATCATGATGGACATGGATAGGATAAATAGACAAAGTCTCTTCCCTGGGGTGGGGGAGTCCAGAACTAGAGGGCATAGGTTTAGGGTGTGAGGGGAAAGATATAAAAGAGACCTAAAGGGCAACCTTTTCACGCAGAGAATGGTACGTGTATGGAATCAGTTGCCAGAGGAAGTGGTGGAGGCTAGTACGATTGCAACATTTAAAAGGCATCGGGATGGGTATATGAACAGGAAGGGTTTGGAGGGATATGGGCCGGGTGCTGGCAGGTGGGACTAGATTGGGTTGGGATATCTGGTCGAGCATGGACGAATTGGACCGAAGGGTCTGTTTCTGTGTTGTACATTTCTATGACTCTCACACACTCTCTCTCAACAGCATGCGCACTTACACACCCACACTGTCTCCCTCACATACACACCCTCACACACAAATGCACTGTCTCCACTCCCCTTGCACATATTTGCAGACACATTTTATTTTGTTCAAAAGGCACACAATCCGTAGACAGTCAGTCAGAGTGACATTTTATAAATTCCTGTTTCGGAAATAGAACCAGTACGGCTCCCGGATGAGATACAAACAGACTTGAAACATGGCCTCACACCTAAAATGCATTGTTTAACCTAAGGTGTCACCTTTATTCTGATAAAACCTGAAATTATTTTGCGGCAGGGATTTATAGAGTCATAGAGATGTACAGCATGGAAACAGACCTATTGGTCCAACCTGTCCATGCCGAATATATCGAAACCTGTACCTCCATTCTAATTGATTAGAGACTTAATAGCCATCTAGGATTGTTCAATACATTTGTATAAATTGTATGACCCTTTGATCTTTTACTATAAATTCTGTGTCTGATGTATTCTATCTCATGAGCTGCCTGAAGAGGGAGCTGGGGCTCCGAATCCTTGCGGTTTCACGTAAACCTATTGCACTACAACCTGGTGTCATGTGATTTTTGACTTCATTCAGTAAAAAAAAACAGACTGAAAGGAGCAATTAATCTCTTGTAGCATGCATAGTGGGGATGCTCAGCACATCATTGCAAAGTAAAGGGTTGAAGCATTTACAATAATGTTTTGCCAAAATTATGAGAATATGATTGATCTCAGCTTGCTTTAAGAATCCCTGCAAGGGAACAGACCCTTCTGTCCAACTCATCTAACCAACCATATTTCCCAAAGTAAACTAGTCCTACTTGCCTGCGTTTTACCCATATCCCTCTAAAACTTTCATTGTTCATGTACCTGTCTAAATGGTTTTTTAAAATGTAACTATACCTGTATTCCATTTTCTCTGGCAGTTCATTCTACATAAGAACCATTCTTTGTGAAAATGTTACCTCTCAGGTCCCTTTTACATCTTTCTCCTCTCACCTTAAAAATGTAAGCCCTAGTTTTGAACTCCCCCAACCTAGGGAAAAGACCTATCTATGCCCCTCATGATTTTATAAACCTCTAGAGGGTCACCCCTCACCCTCCTGCGCTCCAGTAAGGTAATTCCCAGCCTATCCAACCCTTATTTTAAATCAAACCCTCCAGTTTGAGCAAAATCCTGTTAAATCTTCTCTGAAATGGGAAATCCTTTACAAATCAATAATATCCTTCCTATAGCACGGTGACCAGAACGATATGCAGTACTCCAAACATGGCTTTACCAACGTCCCAAGTCTTATACTCAATGGTCTGAGCAATGAAGGCAAGCGTGCTAAGTGCCTTAATAACCCTCACAGATTTGTCAGTGTTCAGTAAAGTTGATGTTTTTATTAATCAATTTCTTGGTAATAAATTAAGAATTGGAAATTGCACAATAGTCCGACAACAGTACGAGAGATTTGTGTTCCAAAACTGGTGGATCCCAGCCACGTTATTCCAGTGCACCTACAAAACTGGCAATCTAAAAATAATTGCCCACTTATGTTGAGTCCACAAAATACAGAACAAATCCATGCCAATTATCAGCCTATCAATTCATTGTCAGCAAAACTATGAAAGGGACCAGATCATTAATGCTCAGTTTAGCTTCTGCCAGGGCCATTCAGCTCCTGAACTCTTTATAGCATTGGCCCAACCGTGGGCAAAATGTTTGCATTCCAGACATGAGGGGAGAGTGACTGCCCTTGACATTTGACTAAGACATCACCAAGAATCAAAGGTAACACTCTCCATTGGTTTGAATCATATTCAGCCAAAATGCTTGTGGTTCGCGGTAGTCAATCATCTCAAGCCTAGCTCATCGTTGCAGGAGTTCCTCATAATAGTGTTCTTGGCCCAACCATCCTCACTGTGTGATGGTGCTGCTCCTTTAATAAGGTTATGCTGTCCTTGGCCTTTTTTACAGTGAGGTCATAAAAGCAGCAATTCCAAAAAGTCTAGTTTGAAGGGTTTTAGGGACAATTTCTTAATAGCTAACAGGTACTGCCTCAGGCAAAAAGTTAAAAAGCAAAACTTGTACAATGAAAGGGGAGTGGCCAGTTCTCCCAGCTCAGCTTTTCTCTGGTTTGGTTTGGTTAGCGAGCAGTCATTTGTGAAACTGCTGGTCCCAAAGAAACAGGTTCATGCTGGTCCTCTATCTCTGACATCTCTCTTGTAAGAACCTGTGTTTGATTTTTCCTTTTGTGCCAAGGGGTGTTTATGGGGATTATTGCAAGTATTTGGAACAGCATTATTAAGCGCGGATAGTCTGTTGGGTTTTCGGATAGGTTAAGTTATTTGGTATTCTGTACTCTTTTGTTTGTGTTTCATTCGGTAATCTCGTTAGTTATGTTTAAAACTAAGTAGTTTGACCATCTGCATCTCTCTTGGAATATCCACTATACACCTGCTTAAAACAATTAGCAAAGTTAGGGTCACTTTCTTGAAATGTCCGGAGGGGGTCAGGACTGGTCCATAACAACTGTAATGGTCAGAATTGGACGTGTCCTCTGATAATTGCACAATATTCTGAATTATTAAAATTAACTCCACAGGTGTGCCAAACCTGCTGAGTTTCTCCAGAAATTTCTATTTGTATAGAGTCATAGAGATGTACAGCATGGAAACAGACCCCCCCTTCGGTCCAATATGTCCATGTTGACCAGATATCCCAACCTAATCTAGTCCCACCTGCCAGCACCTGGCCCATATCCCTCCAAACCTTTCCTAATCATATACCCATCCAAATGCCTTTTAAATGTTGCAATTGTACCAGCCTCCACCACTTCCTCTGGCAGCTCATTCCAGACACTTACCACCCTCTGTGTTAGAAAGTTGCCCCGTAGGTCTCTTTTATATCTTTCCCCTCTCACCCTAAACCTATGCCCTCTAGTTCTGGATTCCCCCACCCCAGGGAAAAGACTTTGCCTATTTATCCTATCCATGTCCCTCATAATTTTGTAAACCTCTGTAAGGTCACCCCTCAGCCTCTGACGCTCCAGAGAAAATAGCCCCAGCTTGTTCAGCCTCTCCCTGTAGCTTAGATCCTCCAACCCTGGCAACATCCTTGTAAATCTTTTCTGAACCCTTTCGAGTTTCACAACATCTTTCCGATAGGAAGGAGACCAGAATTGCACGCAATATTCCAAAAGTGGCCCAACCAATGTCCTGTACAGTTGCAACATGACCTCCCAACTCCTGTACTCAATACTCTGACCAATAAAGGAAAGCATACCAAACGCCTTCTTCACTATCCTATCTACCTGCGACTCCACTTTCAAGGAGCTATGAACCTGCACTCCAAGGTCTCTTTGTTCAGCAACACTCCCTAGGACCTTACCATTAAGTATATGAGTCCTACTAAGATTTGCCTTCCCAAAATGCAGCACCTCACATTTATCTGAATTAAACTCCATCTGCCACTTCTCAGCCCATTGGCCCATTTGGTCAAGATCCTGTTGTGTAATCTGAGGTAACCTTCTTCACTGTCCACTCCACCTCCAATTTTGGTGTCACCTGCAAACTTACTAACTGTACCTCTTATGCTTGCATCCAAATAATTTATGTGAATAACAAAAAGTAGAGGACCCAGCACCGATCCTTGTGGCACTCCACTGGTCACAGGCCTCCAGTCTGAAAAACAACCCTTCACCACCACCTTCTGTTTTTTACCTTTGAGCCAGTTCTGTATCCAAATGGCTAGTTCTCCTTGTATTCCGTGAGATCTAACCTTGCTAATCAGTCTCCCATGGGGACCCTTGTTGAATGCCTTACTGATTAGATTAGATTAGATTAGATTAGATTAGATTAGATTACTTACAGTGGGTAAACAGGCCCTTCGGCCCAACAAGTCCACACCGACCCACCGAAGCGCAACCCACCTAGACCCATTCCCCTACGCTTACCTCTTCACCTAACACTATGGGCAATTTAGCATGGCCAATTCACCTAACCTGCACATTTTTGGACAGTGGGAGGAAACCGGAGCACCCGGAGGAAACCCATGCCGACATGGGAAGAATGTGCAAACTCCACACAGTCAGTCGCCTAAGGTGGGAATTGAACCTGGGTCTCTGGCACTGTGAGGCACAGTGCTAACCACTGTGCCGCCCACACTGAAGTCCATATAGATCACATCTACCGCTCTGCCCTCATCAATCCTCTTTGTTACTTCTTAAAAAAACTCAATCAAGTTTGTGAGACATGATTTTCCACGCACAAAGCCATGTTGACTATCCCTGATCAGTCCTTGCCTTTCCAAATACATGAACATCCTGTCCCTCAGGACTCCCTCCAACTTCTTGCCCACCACCAACATCAGACGGTTTCAGGTTTCTAGTATCCACAGCTCTATGTTTGCTTTTCTGATAGTATCTGAGATGTAATCAATGCCTTGGAACATATGTTCCATTAACTTGTGCTGATGAGATTAAAAATATTCAATCTTGAGTGTTTAACACAAAGTGTGTTTATTTCACTGTCATCTAGAATGGGAGTCCCTTTAACTGAGCTGGAGTTCATTAACTTCAGTAGAAACAGATCCCAATGGACATGACACATCAATAAAAAAGTCAAACTGTTTGGATGGCAGATGGGAGTGAAACCAGATCTTCTGGCCAAGAGATAGGGACACTATCAAGCAGGGATTTGATCACACTGAACATTCTCATTCATGTGAACATTTTAACTGGAAATCAAGTCCACAGAGTTTTTGTTGCAATTTCACAGGAGAGTTTAAACAAGAGTGGCAGGGAGCTGGAAACCAGAGCAGTAGGTCAGCAGGTGGAGGGATTGAGGGGAAGGTAGATGTTAGGATCAGTAAATCAGAAAGGAAGGAGAGGCAGACAGGTAAATGAACATGATGGTGCAAATGGACTGAAGTGGGTTTATTTCAATGCAAGCAATATTATAGGTAAGGCAGAGAAGCTTAGAGCCTGGACCAGTACATGGGCCTAAGATATTGTGGCCATTACAGAGACATGGTTGAGAGAGGGACAGGACTGGATGCTGAATGTTCCCAGGTTTCATTTCTTCCAACAAGATAGAGAGGGAGGTAAAAGAGGTGGAAGATATGCATTACTAATTAGGGACAATGTCACATCTGCACTCAGCGGGGACATACTGGAGGGTCCATCCACTGAAGCAATATGAGTCGAGCTCAAAAATAAGGTGGGTACAATCACTTAGATAGGATCATACTATAGGCCCCTCAACAACCACTGAGACATCGAAGAAAAGATATGACAGCAGATCATGGAAAGATGCAATTACAACAGGATTGTCATAGTGGGGGGACTTTAACTTCCCCAATATTGATTGGGTTTTCTTCAGACCGTAGACTGGGCATCCAAAAGGGTTTCTTGAAAAGGTGCGTGAGTAGTCCACTTTGAGGAGGGGTTATACTGAAACTAATGAGCCTGGTCAGATGACTGACTTTTCAGTGGGAGAGCATTTTGGAAACAGTGATTACAATTCCTTAAGCTTTTAGAGAGCTATGAATAAGTCAGAGCCTTGTAGGAAGCTAACTTGGGGAAAGGCACATTACATCAGAATTAGGCAGAAGCTAGGGAGTGTTAATTGGAAGAGCTGTTATCAGGCAAGTTCACATTTAATATGTAGGCATGGTTTGAAGACCTTCCGGTCAAAGTTGAAGACCAGCATGTTTCAATAAGGGAGGAAGGACATGGATGGTAAGGTAAGGGACTCTTGGATAATGACGGAGCTAGTGAATTTAGTCAAAAGGGAAAAAAAAACCATATGTAAGGTTTAGGAAGCTAAAATCCACCAGGGCCCATGAGGAATATAAAGAAAGCAGGGAATTAGGAGAGCAAGGAGGGGCCATGAAATGACCTTGCCAAGTAGTGTTAGAGAGAATCTCAAGGCATTCTATACATACATTAAAAACAAAAGGATAACTAAGGAGAAGGTAGGACCAATCAAGGATAAAAGAGGGAACTTGTGCTTGGAAGCACAGGATGTGGCGAGATCCGAAATGAGTATTTTGCATCGGTATTCACCCAGGAGAAGGATATGGAGGACAGTGAGATTAGTGAGCATGTCAAAATGCTGGGATCAAAACCAGAAATTGCTGGAAAAGCTGAGCAGGCCTAAAGCCATTTGTGAAGAGAAATCAGAGTTGATGGTTTGCGTCCAGTGACCTGAATGTGCTAGGGCATGTTGAGATCAAGAAAGAAGTGGTGTTGGGTCTCTTGAGTAGCATTGAAGTAGATAATTCCCCAGGACCCGATGGTACGTGCCCCAGGTTGTTGAGCGAGGCAAGAGAGGAGATTGCTGGGCCTTGACCAAGATCTTTGTATCGTTGCTACCCACTGGAGAGGTCCCGGAGGACTGGTGAATAACTAAAGTTGTTCCTCTGTTCAAGAAGAGAAAAGGAATTACTCAGAAAAGTATAGACCAGTGAGTCTCATCAATAGTTGGGAAGCTATTGGAGAGAATTCTTCGGGATAGGATTTATGCACACTTGGAAAAGCATGGCCTAATTAGAAACAGTTAGCATAGCTTTTTACAGGCCAGGTCATGACTTACTGATTTGATTGAATTTTGATATAGGAGGTGACGAAGGTGATTGACGAGGGTAGAACACTGGATGTTGTCTACATGGATTTTAGTAAGGCTTTCAACAAGGTCCCACATTGTAGGCTTGTCCAGACAATTAAGATGCATGGGATCCACGGTGACTTGGTGCCTTGGCTGAGCGGTCTAAAATGCTGGATTAAGGTTTCAGCCTCCACGGAGGTGTGGGTTCGACTCCCACCGCTGCCTTGGGGCAGCACGGTGGCTCAGTGGTTAGCACTGCAGCCTCACAGCACCAGGGACTCAGGTTCGATTCCTGCTTCGGGTGACCGTCTGTGTGGAGTTGGTATATTCTCCCTGTGTCTGCGTGGGTTTCCTCCGGGTGCTCCGGTTTCCTCCCACAGTCCAAAGATGTGCAGCTTAGGTGGATTGGCCAAGCTAAATTGCCCATAGTGTTAGGTGCATTAGTCAGAGGGAAATGGGTCTGGGTGGGTTACTCTTCACAGGGTTGGTGTGGACTTGCTGGGCCAAAGAGGCCTGTTTCCACACTGTAGGGAATTGAATCTAATCTAATCTAATCTGACTTGGACATGTGGATTCCGAATTGGCTTGCCCATATAAGGCAGGGTGTAGTGGTGGTTTTCTGGCTGAGGTCCATGACTAATGGTGTTCCGCAGGATCCATACTGGGACCCCTGTTGTTTGTGATACATATATATGACTTGGGTGAAAATCTTGATAGGTGGGTTAATAGGTTTGCAGACAAGCTCAGTGAAATTGTGGATAGCGCAGAAGGTTGTGAAAGGACACAGCAGTATATAGATTAGTTGAAGATATGGGCAGAGAAATAGCAGATGGCGTTTAATCCGGATAAGTATGAGGTGGAGCACTTTGGGAGATTGAATTTAAGGAAATGTATAGAGTTAATGGCAGGATCCTAAACAGCATTGACACAGAGGGATCTTGGGGTTCAAGTCCATAGCTCCTTGAAAGTAGCCATGCAAGTGGATGGGGTGGTAAATGCAGCGTATGACTTGCTTGCCTTTACTGGTCGTGAAATTGAATACAGGAATCAGGATGTTATGTTGTAACTTTGTAAGGCTGGGCAACACTTATTGCATTCAATTCTGGTTACCATATTACAAGAAGGATACGGAGGCTTTGAAGAGGGTGAAAAAGAGGTTTACTGGGATGCTGCCTGGATTAGAGGAAATGAACTATAAGGAAAGGCTAGAAAAGCTAAGGTTATTTTCTCTGGAGGAGAGATACATAGATACAGGTTGATGGTCAGAATCTTTTTCCCAGACTTGAAATGATTAATATCAAGGTAAGGGGGAAGAGTTCAAAGGAGTTGTGGGGGGCAGGAATGTTTACACAGAAAAAGGTGGTGTCTGGAAGGGGTGGTGATGGAAACAGATACATTACGGGCATTTAAGGGTCTTTTAGATAAGCACATGAATATGCAAGAAATGGAGTGATATGGACCAGTTGCAGACTGAAGGGATTTCTTTAACTTGGTGTCATGTTCGGCACAATATCATGGGCCGAAGTACCCGTTCCTGTGTTCTATGTTTGACAGTCTGGGCATTTAAAAGACCTCATCTCTGTATGAACTCACTGGTGTTTCAGCATGTTGGATCTATGAGTGAATCCCTTAACACACTAAGTGCAGGTGAATAATCTTTCCCAGTGTGCAGTGAGTTGCGATGAACACTTACATCCAGCCCCACCGTGAAAGGTCTCTCATCAGTGTGAACACGTTGATGGTATATCAGGGGCCCAGATCTTTTACAGAACTTCCCACAATTTGGACATTTAAAAGATCTCTCCTCAGTGTGAACTTGTTGGTGTTTCATTAGGATGGATAATTGAATGAATCACATACTGCATTCTGAGCTGGTGAATGGTCTCTCCCTGGTGTGAATCCTCTGATGATCAATGAGTTCAGAATGATTGCCTGACCCAGTCCTGCAGTGAAAGCATTTGAACATTCTCTCAACAATGTGAGAATCATAGAAAATCATAAAATCCCTACAGTGTGGAAGCAGGCCATTCAACTGAGTCTATACCAACCTTCCAAACAGCATCCTACACAGGATCACTCCCAGCCTACATTATCCCTAGAAGCCTGTGTGGGATATAGGTAAAGTAGTGTTACTTCTGCAATTATAATTACTTATGCAAGGTAAGTGAACTCACACCAGTGTGTAATTGTTTCAACTAAGAGCTGAGTCAACAAGAATCTGTTTCCCACTTTTACAGAAACACAGGAACAAATCCCAATTGTAAGGTCATAAGGATCAGTATGGTTGGGGAAAGCACAGATGGAGGGAGTAGATAATGGTGAAGGAAGGATATACCTAACAATGGGCCACAGCGGGATGTGGTAAAACGGCCTTGTGAGGCCAGGCATAAGCATTTTGTCACAGACAAGGCCAGATAAGGCAAGAGATAAACAGGAGTAATGGGTGCCGGTCTTAGAGAAGTGGAAGATGTAAATGGGAAGGGGCAATGGGATAAAAAAATAGGATTCGTTGAATTCAGTGTGTGTGTGTCCCTGTCTTGTAGACAGTGGACATCGCACCCTCTTGCATGAGTGAAATAAATGACACTATTGATTCAGATCTTGTCTCGGACTGAAATTATTGAAGTGAGTGAGCTTTGTTTCTCACACCTGCATTTCCCATGGCTAATCCATCTAGCCTGCACATCTCTGGACACTGTGGGCAATTTAGCATGACCAACCCACCAAACTGCACATTTTTGGACTGTGGAAGGAAACTGCAGCACCCAGAGGAAACCCATGCAGACACAGGGAGAATTTGAAAACTCCACACAGACAATCACAAGAGGATTATGATCGAACCTGGGTCCCTGGCACTGTGAGACAGCAGTGCTAACCACTGAGCCACCATGTTGGTGGGACATCAGGGCCCCAGAATTTTTATAGCTGTTCCCACAGTCTGGGCATTTAAAAGGTCTCTCCTCAGTGTGAACCATTTGTTACAGCAGTCTGGATGATCAAGTGAATCCTTTCCCACACTTAGAACAGATGAATGGCATCTCTACAGTGTGACTGCATTTATGTTCTGAAGTTTTGTCTACATATATAATATGTGCATGGTTTCTCATCCTGTGAATGGTGCTTTTTCCTCTATGTTTAATATCCAATGGTATTCAGGGTACAATAAATTGGATAACTCCCATCCTGATGTGATATTTGATTTAAGTCTCCTCAATGCAAATCTTCCCCTTCTAATATTCTGTGAAATTGATTGAAAACAAAAAAGTGAGAGAGAATGTTGTAATTGTACCAGCCTCCACCACTTCCTCTGGCAGCTTGTTCCACATGCACCACCCTTTGCATGAGACTTCAGGTCCTTTCTAAATCCTTCCCCTCTCACCTTAAACCTATATCCTCTTGTTTGGACTTCCCACCCGAGGAAGAAAAAACCTTGACTATTCATCCTATCCATACCCCACATAATTTATAAACCTCTGTAAGGTCACCCCTCAGCCTTGAACACTCCAGGGAAAATAGCTCCAGCCTTTACAGCCTCTCGCTGAGGTCCCAGCAACACTTCTGTACATTTTTTCTGCACCCTCTCAAGTTTAACAACATCTTTCCTACACAAGGCCGTCATTTGATTTAAAAGTCACTCGGTTGGAGATTGAGACCTGCGCTGAACACTTCGTGCAGCCTACCCGCCAGATCGACCCTTCCGGACTGTTTGCAGAAGTCACAAATCACCGCCTCCAGGTGGCCATCCCTCGTACTGCGCAGACTCCAAGCCTCGATTGGTCACATGCCGATTCCGTCTGAATGATTGACGGCGGCTCAAGACCAATGGTAACGGAGGGGCGGGGATTTCCTCTGGCTTCCCAACCAACCGAGGTGAATGGGGGGCGCGGCCAGGCTGCGGCAGTCTCGAGCCGGAACATTGTGTCCCGGACAGAGAGCGCGGGGCTTTCTGTCCACTCCTTTTGTAGCACAACCCAAGGGGAAGCGTTGACCTGACAGGGTCACTCCCTTCACCAGCACCTCAATATCATCGGCCTTTCACCGTGCAAGGTAAAAAGAAGGGTCGTCTGTGGGAAAAGATTTCCGAGATCAGTGTCACTTGAAAATCCCCAAGTTATTTGAAATCCTGCCCAGAGCTGCCCTGGAGGATGTGCCCAGGTCTCGGCACCACTCCTGAAGGAGAGCCTGTGTGGGCCTTCCTCCGACAGCAGTGCCACTGACACCTGGATGTAGGGTTTACATGGTGAGCAGAGGCTGCACACATTGCGCTTGAACTCAATGTGGCACTGATACAGGCCATTGACCTCTTTCATCCATACCAACCCTCTGGAGAGCAATGCTGTTAGTCTCATTTCCCAACTCTCCCCAAAGCATTACAGATTTATTTCCCTCAAATGCCTTTCCAATTTCCTTTCTTTTAAAGTATTGATCCCCTTGTTCCCACTCAGGCAGCCAGAGTGGACTGAGTATTGCCATTCATTATTTTAAAATGAGCTCTCTCCCGCTGCTTCTCTTGTCCAAACCTTAAATCTTTCTCCTCAATCTTCAGACCATCACCTTTTTCTTGCCCTACCTCATCTAAATCTTTCCAAATGTCCCTTCAACCTCTTTGCTCGCAGAACTTAGCCTCTTCAAGGTAACTTTGTGCCAAAATTTCCTGGTAACATTCTGGTAATTCTCCTCTGATTCAAGGTCCTGAGTAGGCCACTTGACCTAAAGCACCTATTTTGCCTTTCAGTAAGTTTGGGCTTATCTGATACTGGTCTCACTCCATTTTCAAGGCTACCTCTGATATAATTTGATTTCCTTGTTAATCAGGAATCTTGCTACCTCTGTCTTAAACATGTTCAATGATTCTGTGTCCACCGTTCTTTGGATAGGGGGTGATGAATAATTCCAAAGACTCATGGGAATAAAATGTCCCAATTTTCTTAAAAGGCTTTTATAATTACCCTGAGCTGAAACTTTATTGCTGGAACAGCACAGCAGGTCAGGCAGCATCCAGGGAACAGGAGATTCGACGTTTCGGGCACAGGCCCTTCTTCAGGATGCTGCCTGACCTGCTGTGCTGTTCCAGCAATAAAGTTTCAGCTTTGATCTCCAGCATCTGCAGACCTCACTTTCTCCTTTTATAATTACCCTCCTGTTTAAACTTATTTCCCTAGTTCTAGCACTTCCACAAGGTGAAGCAGCCTTTCACCTTCTACCCCACAAAATGCAGGTTTAGCCTGTGCAAACTTAGATTAGATTAGATTATCTACAGTGTGGAAATAGGCCCTTCAGCCCTGCAAGTCCACACCGACCCTCCGAAGAGTAACCCACCCAGACCTATTTCCATACCCTAAATTTACTCCAACTAATACACCTAATACGATTGGCAATTTAGCATGGCCAGTTCACCTGACCAGCATAGTTTTGGATTGTGGGAGGAAACCAGAGCACCTGGAGGAAACCCACACAGACACGGGGAGAATGTGCAAACTCCACACAGACAGTTGCCCGAGGCTGGAATCCCTGGCGCTGTGAGGTAGCTGTGCCAACCACTGAGCTACCGTGCTGCCCCCAATTTCCTCATTAACTAATCCCCTCTTCCCAGGAATCAGTTGTGTATCCATTCTATGAACTACTAATGCCATTATACATCAGGAGACTGATATTATACATGGTATCCCAGTCTCACCAATACCCTGTACAAGTGCAGGCTTACGCCCCCACTTTTATATTCCATTGTCCCGCAACACACCATTGCTTGCTGAATCGACAGGCTAAATTTTTCAAAAGAGAGCAATTTGCTAAGGTACCTAAAAGTGCAGGGTGTGGAATCACGTGTCAACCAGCTTTCCATGTCTGAAAGTAGTAGAGGCCCAGAAATGTAAATGAGCTTTCACTACCCACTTTGTTTGCTTATACAGAATTTAATTTAAAATCCATTCAACCTTTTGTGATTTGAGCCCATAAGACTACACCTCTGACTCAGTCATCTAATGACAACACTAGTACACTAATGTCTCTCCTTCCTTGCGTGCTCTAGTTTCTCTTTTTTCTAATCAGTTTGATTGCCCCAAGAATCCGTCCAATTTTTTCGGACTTACCACTAATCATAGTTCCCCTGCTTTTACCTCAATTTTAGTGGAGCCCAAACTCCAATATGTTTTGCTAACTGCTTGCAATATGTCCTGTCATCTCAGAAAGTTCAAATTGCTCTGTTTCTGCATATTCTTTCCACTTGTATCATTAAATATGTGTTGCCTCTCCCAAAAACTTCTTTGAAGGAGTAACATGAGCTGTGGATAAAGGGAAGCTGGTAGATGCACTGAATTGGATTTCCGGAAGGCATTTGATAACTTGCCACCACAAAGGCTGTTGGAGAAAATAAAAACTCATAGTATAGGCATTAACGTATTAGTGTGAATAGAAGATCACTGGGCTCTGGCGGAAAACAGAGAGTGGACATAAATGGGTCTTTGTGTCTTTGGCACAAGGTGATGAGTAGAGTCCCACGTGTGTGTAAGCTGAGGCTTTTTGTTTTATTTTGCTTATTCAGAGGATGTGGCTGTCACTGGCTGGACCAACATTTATTGTCCAACCCTAATTGCCTTAGCTGGTGGTGAACTGCCTTCTGGAACTGTTGGCATCCATTTGAGGCAGGCAAACCCACAATGCCCTTCGGATTTTGACCCAGTGACAGTAAAGGAATGTATATACTGATATAGATGGTGAGTGGCTTGGAGTGTCATTGGCAAGTGCTGGTGTTCACATGTATCTGCTGCATTTGTCCTTGTATGCTGCCTAAAGAACCTTGGTGAATTTCTACAGTATATCGTTTAGCTGGTACAAACAGCTGCCACTGCACATTGATGGTGAAAGATGTGAATATTGATGGTGGGAGACAGAGTGTCATCCTAGCAGGCCGCTTTGTCCTAGGTGGTGTCGAGCTTCTTATTGCTGGAGTTGCACTCATCCAGGCAAGTGGAGCGTATTCCATCACACTTCTGACTTGTGTCTTGTAGATGGTGGACAGGCTTTGGGGAGTTAGGAGGTTAATTGATCGCTGCACGATTCCTGGCTTCTGCAATCCAACCATTGACAAGATATTTATGTGGTAATAATCCAGTTCAGTTTCTGGTCAGTGGTAACCCCCATGATGATGATAGTGGAGGATTCAGCAAAGGTAATGCATTGGAATATGATGATTCAATTCTGCCGTGTTGGACATTGCCACTGCTTATCACATGTGCAGCAGAAATGTTACTTGCTAATTGTCAGCAAAACCTGCAAATTGTCCTGGTCTTGCTGCAATTGGGTATGGACAACTTCAGTATCTGAGGAGTTGCAAATAATGCATTCATCACTAGACATTCCCACGTTAAATGTTAAGATGGAACTCTCTGTCTCAGAAGGGACATTGGAGGCAGGGCCATTGATTGTTTTGAAGACTGAGAGGAATAGATTTGTGTTGTGCAAGGGAATGAAGTATTTTCTGGAGGAGATGGAAATGTGAAATTCAAAACACAAGCAGATCAGCAATAGCCTTTTTGAATGACTGAGCAGGCTCCAGAGGCTGAATGGTCTACTTCAGTTTCTATGTCATACGTTCCCTGACCTTCTGCCAAAAGCATCGTCTCATCAGAAACGTTGGATTCCCTGGAACTTAGACAGTGGTGGAATAGTTTGGTGAAAATGTTCAGCTTAGGAAGATAAAGAGGAACTATTTCCACTGTGTGGGGAATCCAAGGGTTTGAGCTGCATCTTTCAAAAGTGTAATAAGGGAACATTCTCCAGATAAAGTTGGTCAAGTTTTGAGCCGATTTCCCTCAGTCCACGCTTGATCAACCTGACGTTGATAGATCTTTGTGAACCAAACCTATTCAGAGATATGGAGCAAGGGTAGTTGTTAGAGGGTTTGGTCACAAATCAGCCCTAATCTCATTGCACATTTGAACTGCCTTGAGGAATTAAATGGCCACTGGTAGACTCTAAAATGTGTATTGCAAGACCATAAGATGTAGGCCATTTGGCCCATCATGTCTCTATGCCATTCAATTATAGCTTGAATGTTTCTCAATCCCATTCTCCTGCCATCTCCCTTGATCCCCTTACTAATCAAGGACCTATCTATAAGTTTAATACACACAATGATTTGCCCTTCACAGCCTTCCACAGATTCATCACTCTCTGGCTGAAGAAATTCTTCCGCATCTCAGTTCTAAAGGGTTGTCCCTTCACTCTGAGGCTGTGCTTTCAGGTCCTAGTCTCTCCTGCTAGTGGAAACATCTCCTCTACTTCCACTCTCTCTGTATGTTTCAATGAGATCCACCTATATTGGGTTCAGACACAGAGTCCTCAACTGCACCTCATCTGACAAGCCCTTGATCCCCAGGATCATTTTTGTCAACATTCTCTGGACCCCCTCCAATGCAAGAATATCCTTCCTTAGATACAGGACCCAAAGTAGCTCATGATACTCCAAAAGCTGTCTGACCAGAGCTCTATACAACCTCAGCGGTAAATCTCTGCTCTTGTATACTAACCCTCTAAAAATGAATTCTTACACTGCATTTGCCTTCCTGCCAACTGAACCTGTAAGTAACCTTAAGAGGATCCTGAACTCTTCAGTCCCGTTGTGATTCAGATTTCAAGTCTTTTCCTAATTGGAAATAGTCTATGCTTATAATCTTCACATCAAACTGAATATCCTCACACTTTCTCACATTGTATCCCATCTGCCACTATTATTTTTTCTGTCCATTCCTTCTGCAGCCTCCCGGCGTCCTCAATACTACCTGTCCCTCCAGCCATCTTTGTGTCATCTGCAAACTTAGCAACAATGCCCTCAAGTCCTTTGTCCAGATCATTAACGTAAAACGTGAACAGTTATGGTCTCAACACTGACTCCTGCAGAACTCCAGCAGTCACCAGCTGCCATCCTGAAAAGGACACATTTTCCCCATTCTCTGCCAGACAGCCAATCCTTTCTCCATTACAGTACAGTGCCCCAAATACCATAGACTGCTATCTGATATAGCTGCCTTCTGTGCAGCAGCTTGTCAAAGGCCTTCTTGAAATCCAAATAGATCACATCCACTGTCTCCTTTGCCTAACTTCTTTGTTCCCTCCTCGAGCAATCCCAACACATTTATCCGGCATGACCTGCCTTGACAAAGCCGTGCTAACTCAGCCCTATTTTATAGGGTAGAAGGAAGCCAATCAACCCTTTGTGTTTCTGCTGTCTCATTAAAAGAGCAGCTCTGTATAGTCTTACACACTGACTTGCTGTTTGTAACCTTGAAAGTTCCTCATTCTCAAATATTTAACAACGTCCTTTTAAAATTCTCGATATAATCATGTGCAACAAAAACAGGACTTACTGGGAAAAACTCAGCAAGTCTGGCAGCATCTGTGAAAAGAAATCAGACTTAACATTGTGGGTCTGACGACCCTTCTTCAGAATTGATGGTATCCAGGAAAAGGTCGGTATTTATGCGGAAGATGAGGTGGGGGGTGGGGCGAGTAAACAATACGTGGAGATAGAGCCTAGAGAGAGAGAGAGAGAGGAAGAGAAAAACATAGTTGGACAGACAAAGGACTGTATAAAGATCAGTCTGGAGGAATCAGTAGCTGCTAATGGGGACAATTCAAGCATGAACTTAATGACGTGAACAAGAAAAAGTTTGGAACAGAAATGCAGCTGTAGGGAGGAGCAGAACTTCTTTAAGGTGAGCATACCTGGAAGAGATCTGGCAGTGAGTCAAACACAATCTGCAGTTCCCCCACAGGCTTTGTGTCATTCGCAGTCTTATGAATCAGGCCTCCTAAATTCTCCTCCAAGTCATTTATATATTACAAACAACAGGGGTTGCAGCACTGATGCCTGCAGAACATCCCTGGCCACAGATCTCCAGTCAGAAAAATACTCTTCCTTTGCTACTCTGTCTCCTATGACTAACCCAGTTTTGTCTCCATGTTGTCTGCTCACATGGATCATCTTTTGTGTCAGCCTGCCATGAAGGACATTGTCAAAGGCCTGTCTAAAATCTATATACCACCTTTCACTCAGTTTTCATCTTTGTCACTTCCTGAAAAATCTCAATGACACACATCCTTCCCCACATAAAGCTGCGCTGCCGATCTCTAATAAATCTATATTTTCCAATATGTGAGAAAATCTTCTCCCTTAGAGTCTTTTCCAATAATTTCCATATCACTGACATAAGGCTCACCAGCCTGTAAATTCCTGGATTGACTATAATGCCCTGAATAATCAAAGGAATAGCATTGATTATTCTCCAGTCCCTTGGGACCTCTCCTGTGACTAAAGAGGATGCAAAGACTTCGTACAAGGTCCCAGCAATTTCCTCATCTACTTCCCTCAACATACTGGGATAGGTCTCATCAGGTCGTGGGGACTTGCTTTCCAAAACATCCAATGCCACTTCCTTTTTTCATATTGACATGCCTTAGATTATGAACATACCCCTTCCAAGACTCCCCCCCCCCCCCCCCCCCCCCCCATCCCCCTCCATCCAGTATATTCTTCTCTTTTGTGAATATACCAATGCAAAGTACTCGTTAAGGATCTCACCCACTTCCTCTGGCTTCGTACATAAATTCCCTCTTTTTGTTTTTCCCTTGAGTGGACCTGCTCTTTCCCGAGCTATCGTCTTGCTCCTTAAACCTCTATAAAACACCGTGGGAGTTTTCTTAATCTTATTTGCCAATGCTAGTCCATATCCTTTTCCTGCTCCTTCCCAGAACACTCCTCCGAGAGACCAGAGTCTTGAATGGTCCTGACTAGGTGGCAGGTTCCCTTATTTAAGGACGTTACAAATGCAGTTGGGTTTTTATGTCAATTGGCTGCTTTCTTGTTTCAAATTCATTTTCCAGGGAATTGGAAAGGGAGGATTTACAGAAAGGAAGCTCAAATCAAACATCAGATCAAGACCTGCCAGAGACGCTATGTTCATCAGGAGTTGAATATGTCTTAGACCATGGAAGGAAAAAGCACTGTTCACAGTCAAGAGAATCTGTACACCTGTTCTGTGTGTGGGCGAGGCTTCAGCCAATCATCTGGCCTGGTGAGACATAGATGCAGTCACAACAGAGAGAAACCTTGGAAATGTGAAAACTGTGGGAAGGGATTCAATTACCCGTCTGACCTAGAAACTCATTGGCGCAGCCATACGGGAGAAAGGCCATTCACCTGCCCCAGGTGTGGGCAGGGATTCACTCGGTCATATACCCTGCTGACACACCAGCGAGTTCACACTGGGGAGAAACCGTTCATCTGTACTGAATGTGGGAAGGAGTTCACCGAGTCATCTCGGCTGCGGAGACACCAGCGAGTTCATACTGGGGAGAGACCTTTCACCTGCACTGAATGCGGGAAGGGTTTCACGGAGTCATCCCACCTGCTGAGGCATCAGCGAGTTCACACTGGGGAGAGGCCGTTCGCCTGCTCTGAGTGCGGGAAGGATTTTACTCGATCATACATCCTGTTGAGACACCAGCGAGTTCACACTGGGGAGAGGCCATTCATCTGCACTGTATGCGGGAAAGGATTCAGTCAAGCATCCAACCTGCTGACACACCAACGCGTTCACCAGTAAATACAATCTCTCTGAATAAAGAGCTGTCTCTCCATGATTGGATTTTGCTGTTAATTACATCCAAGCCTGAATCATGTTCAATGACATCTGTTTCTGCTGATTTTAGTAAACAACCCAGTAATGGATACTCTGTAAATCAACTAAATGTCCTTTGTGTGTGTGTCTGTCTCTCACACACACACACAGTTGAGTTTTAATTTCTACATCAGTACTTTTGAAGGGCTGTAATGCTCTCTATCTCCCACGTACCTCCAAAAACAAGTGCGAGGAGCTCATGGAGTTTCTTTGTCTTGAGAATTGAGACAATCCGATCTGCCGTTCTTGCTGCTTTTCTCTATTTCCCTCCCTCAAGGGCCAAACTCACCATGATGTTGTTGAGTTTCTGAACTGCCTTTGGACAGGTTTCTTATTGTCTCTGATGTTATGGGTGGCTAGTTGAAGTCTCTTCTACACCCAGACTCCTAATGAGTGTAATGGTAGGTGTTGGTTCAGGTCAAGTTGTGAGAGCAGGAAAAAGCATTTATTTATACAGAGTCACTTGGTGATGATGTCTCACTGAACTGATACACAAACTGTTAGTATATGAGTTGCATATGTACAGACTCATTTGGGGGTTGATTAAATCTCACTGAACACAAGCTGTGTTGGAGCACAACAGTAGGCCACTCAGCTCGTCCAGCCTGCTCCTCCATTTTAGATCATGGCTGATTGTCTCTCTCAATGGCATAATCAAGTGCTGACCCCTATCCCTTGCTATATAGTAACTAGAAATCTGTCAATCTCTCTCTCGAACTTGATTAATGACTGAGCTTCCACAGATCTCTGCAGTTGTGAATTCCCATGGTTCACCAATCTCTGACCAAATAGGTACCTCTTCATCTCTGTCACAACTGGATTACTTTTTAATCTGAGACTGTGTCCCCGATTCTGGAGCCCACAGAGGAAATGTCCATTCTGCAGCCGCCTGTGGTGACCTAGAACCGTAGCGATGTACAGCACTCAAACAGACCCTTCGGTCCAATTCATCAATGCCAACCAGGTATCCCAACCTAAACTCGTCCCAATTGCCAGCCCTTGGCCCACATCACCCTCAACCCTTCCCATTCATATACCCGTCCGGATGCATTTTAAATGATTGTAATTGTACCAGTCTCCACCATTTCTTCTGGCAACTCATTCCATAAAAGAATATTCAAGTTTTTTTTCTGAAATTACCTCATTCTTTTCAGGAACAGAGAATACAGAGTCTCCTCAATCTCATTCAAAGAACAGTCTCCTTATTGCAGATATCACTCTTTTACACTATCTCTGTTGTAAATATATCTTTCTGTAATATGGACAGCCCAAGATCATAAAAGAGGGATTCTACTGGCATCCGGTCATTACGTTCAGGAAGGAAATTAGGAATAAGTAAGAACTTCTTATACTACATGCATGGAAAGACCATGTGGGTTAGTTACATTGAGCTGAGGATGGCAGCTCATAGGGTGGCATGGTGGCACCGTGAATAGCACTGTCTCACTGCATTCATTTCCAGCCTTGGGCGACTGTGTGAAGATTGCACATTCTCCCCGTGTCTGTGTGGGTTTCCTCCAACAGTTGAAAGATGTGTCAGTTAGGTGGTTGGTTGTGTTAAATTGCCCCATAGTAAAAAGAGATGTGCAGGCTAGATGGATCAGCCATAGTAAATGTGGGGTATGGGCGTAGGATGGGGGAGAGGGTAAATCTGGGTGGGATGCTGTTTGGGTAGTTGGTGTGCTGAATGGCCTGTATCTGGAACACACTGCCAGGGATGGTGTTGGAGGCAGATACAATAGATGTCTTTAAGGGACTTTCACATAAATATACAAGCAATGGAGGGATATGGACCAAGAGCAAGCAGAAGGGATCAGTTTAATTTGGCATCATATTCGGCACAACACAATGTGCTGTACTGGCCTATGTTCTATTTTTGACCCGTTTGTAGAAGTTCGCATTTGAAAGATGTTCCCTCTGATAATGCAGTGCTCCCTCAGAGCTGCAACAGAGGTGTCAATGTCTGCAGTATTCTTCCTGTGTATTCTTCCGATGGCCGGGAAATCAAATCCATTGATGACAAGGAAGTTCAAATGCTGTCGTTTTACTGGTAGTTGAAGAAAATAATCCACGAAAAGCAGCTTTTGTAATGAGTAGCATGTGTGAAACGGTTATCAGGTGTCAATGCAACTTGCTGTTTGCCACCAGGGGAGAGAGTGGTCGAACAGAAATAATCTGAAAATTTATTTGCCATCAGGAATTATAAAATTACAGCACTTTTTAACAAGAATGTAAATATTTGGTTGGGATTTCAGATGGGTGAAATTATTTGAAATAAGTGTTCCCTTCGTTCCCTGTTACTTTCCAGTGCATTTCTATCAGATCACCAGTGAGCTCAGCGTTCAGTGCAGTTTACGCTGGCAATACAGGGTGAGTTATAGCTTCATAGAATCGTACAGCATGGAAGCAAAAAGATTGACCAGTACATTCTGAGGAAGTGTCACCAGACCGGAAACGTTAACTCTGATTTCCCTGCGCAGGTGCTGTCAGAGCTGCTGAGCTTTTCCAGCAATTTCACTCTGACTTACAGCATCCACAGTTCTTTCGGTTTTTATTTTGACCAGTGCATTGCCTGGATTAGAGTGTAGGGGCTAACAGGGAAAGGTTAAACAAATTTGGATTATTTTGTTAGAGCTGAGGGGAGAACTGCAAAAATGATGACTTGAGAAGGATGTTTAGGCTGGATAGTTGGAGTCCTTTTTCCCAGGGTTAAATAACCAGACGTATCGGTTTAAGATGAGAGGGGTAATGTTTGAAGGAGATTTGCGAGGCTGGTTTTTTACACAGAGAATGGTAAGTGCCTGGAGCGTGCTGCCGTAGGAGATGGTGGAGGTAGATATGATAGCAATGTTTAAGAGGCATATAGACACACACGCAGGCTGGAAATAAAGGGATACAGACATAGTGCAGGCAAATGGGGTTAATTTAGAATGGCGTCATGGTTGACGTGGACATGGTAAGCCGAAAGGTCTGTTCCTGTGCTGTTCTGTTCTCTGTTTGATGCAACCCAGATTTAAAATGAATATTTAACTAATCTTATCATTGTCCCAATAGCTGCTCAATTGCTATACCATTATAGCAAACACAGATCAGACAGGAACATAGAAAGTGGAGAAATGAAACATTGCTTCACTATTTAGAACATCAGACCATCAGCCGTGTGTCCCGCCTCTCTATTTATGGGGCTTAGTTTCTTAAAGTAGGTGATGTCATTTCTGGTTATTTTTTCAAGGGAAGGTAGATGGGATCTAAGTCGATGTGTCTATTGATGGAATTCTGGTTATAATGCCATGCGTCTAGGAATTCTCGTTTGGTGTTCATGTATCCTGGTGGCAGGTTTCCTGCTAGTTTGTCCAATGTAGTGTTTTATTTTACAGTTCTTGCATGGTATCTTGTAAATGACGTTAGTTTTGCTGGTAGTATCTAATGGATCCTTAAGAAACCAAGCCCAATAAATAGAGAGGCAGGACATACCACCAGTGCTTCTCTGGAGACTCTCACTGATGGTGTTACCTAGTCATGGTGACGAAACATCTGAAAACAAACCTTCAAGCTCAGCAAGCTAACCTACATACTTTACATCAACCTGAGCTACAAATCTTCTCCAAAATCGTTAACCAAGATTCTATTTGCCCTCTTATTACCTGTGAAACCTGCATACTAGTTTTCTGCATCTCATGTACAAGGATACCCAGAACTGGAATAATCTGGAACCTTCCCTCTGATTCCCACCTAGCTCCCAACCCCACCACTTATTGTATATCCTTTCTGCCCTTCTGGTCTCTGATGCTGAACATTCTGTATGCAGCAAAGGTCTGTGTTATCCCTCTGCAACCGCACCTTAACAAATTTCGGGCACAACATGACGTTGAACTTTTTTTCCTTCACCTCATTTCTTCAAACAACAGTCCTCCCCTCATCCCACAGATCCCTTCTCCCAGCTCCAACACTGTCCCTCAACCTGGACCCCTCCCTCTGGCCTTCTTCCTGTTCTCTAACGTGCGCTGCAAGATGTGTCAGACTGTGGACATGGATACCACCATTACACATGGGGACACTTCCCACCATATACGTGGCAGGTACCCATGCGACTCAGCCAACGATGTCTATCTCATATGCTGTAGGCAAGGATGCCCTGAGGCATGGTACATTGGTGAAACCAAGCAGAGGCTACAGCAACAGATGAATGGGCACTGCACAGCTATCAACAGACAGGAGTGTTCCCTCCCAGTTGGGGAACACTTCAGTGGTCCAGTACATTCAACCTCGGACCTTCGGGTGACCATCCTCCAAGGTGGACTTCGGGACAGGCAGCAACAAAAAGTGGTCGAGCAGAGGCTGATAGCTAAGTTCGGTAACAATAGGGAGGGCCTCAACCGGGACCTTTGGTTCATGTCACACCATAGGTGACCCCCATTACACTATACACACACAAACATGCACCCTCTCACAAACTTAAATCACTTCACACTCACACACATATACACTCTCTCACAAACACACAACCCCCCACCCCAGACACACGCATACGCACTCCTACAGACAACACACTCCCCATACTCACATATGCACCCTCTCACAGACTTAGTCCCCTTTACACTCATGCACACACACACATATACATGCTCTCTCACAGACACTCACAACTCCCCACTACAGACATACACACAAAAAAAACCCACATGCACACATACACATTTGTGGGGTGAATTTGTACTTGCAGAATTACATTGTACTTTGCTCAAAACTGCATATATCCATGTAAGACTCTGTTAACTCATTTTTTAGATTAGAATCAGTCTAAACATTATGGCACAGACAACAAAACACAGGGGGCTAACACCTTCAACATCTTATCTGGGCTGACACCAATTGTTACATTTAACCTGAGAATGTAACTTTTAAGAAGAGTTTTGTGATTTACATATGAAAGAAGCGAAACTATCATGGTCATCCTAACAGATGAGAGACTTAACAAACAATCAAGGTATTTTTCAATGTATAATTTCAGTTACATCACACTGTAAACTTTTGCTATAAATTCTGTGTCTTACAATTGTGAACTCCACAACCACCTGATGAAGGAACGGCGCTCTGAAATTAAACCTGTTGGACTATAACCTGGTGTTGTGTGATTTTTAACTTTGACAACGGGAGGCTCCAAAATGTCCACCATTATACTTAAATAAGGATTCCCCAGCGTTGTAGTTGACAGGGCCCTCAGCTGGGTCTGACCTATCTCCTGCAATTCAGCCCTCAACTCCTCTCCCCCTTGTCCTCACCTACCACCCCACCAGCATCCACATCCAGAGGATTATTGGTCATTGTTTCTGTCACCTCTAGTGGGATGCCCCTAGATACATATTCCCCTCCCATCCCTTGTCAGCCTTCCTCAAGGATTATTTCCTCCAGCCCACTCCTCCTTCACTCCCAACACTCCATCTGAGAGCCACACAGCACCTTCCTCTGCAACTACAGAAGGTGTAACACCTGTCCATTTATTTCCTCCCTCCTTCCTCAATATCCAAGGCCTCAAACACGCCTTCCAGGTGAAACAGTGCTTTACCTGTACTTCTCCCAATACCATTTACTAAATTCGCTGCTCACAATGTGGTCTCCTCTACACTGGGGAAATAAAACGTAGACCGGGTGCCCGCCTTGCAGAATACCTATGTTCTGCCCACAAAAAAAAAACCCTGAGCTTCCAGTTGCCTGCCACTTCAACACCTCACCCTGTTCCCTGGCCAACATCTCTGTCTCAGCCTTGCTCCAGTGAAGCTCAGTGCAAGCTGGAAGAACAACACCTCATTTTCTGCTTGGGAACTCTAAAGCCTTCTGGACTCAATATTGAGTTCAACAGTTTTAGGGCTTGAAGCACCATCTCCCATGTCCTTCCCCCAACCCCACACACCAGACCTTGATATCACATGGTCTGCTATTACCCACAACCCACTATTAGCCACGAATTGTCCCCATTGAGCAGCTATCCATTCTCCCAGGCTGACAGTGAACCATTCCTTTGTCTGTCCAACTCTCCTTCTCTCTCTTTGGGCTCTATCTCCACCTATCATTTACACCTTGTTACCTCTCACCACCCTATTGACTGCATTAAAACCAACTACCATCAGTTCTGAAGAAGGGTCACTGGACCCGGAATGTTAACTCTGATTTCTTTCCACAGAAATTGCCAAATCTGTTTACTTTATTCCAGTAATTTATGTTTTTGTTTCTGTTTTCCGGCATCTGCGGTTCTTTTGCTTTTTTGTTTCAAAGAACAGTGTACAACGTTTAAAGAAGCATTTAGTGCAAAGCCATCTTACACCCCCAGAGAAAAACGCTCCACATCCCAGAAAAGAAAGCCGTGGACAATTAAAGAGATATGGAGCAGCATAAAACTAAAAGAAAAGGCTTCCAACAATGCAAAGCCGGCACAAGTGCTGCTGAATGAGAAAGATAGACAGACTGCCAAAGGGCCACAATGCAGCTCATTAGAGCTGTTAAAAGGGATCATGGACGGAAATTTGCCAGGGACATCTAATTCAATAAGAAAAAGTTTACAGTGATATATTATGATGGTACTGTGCCTTCAAGAGATATTTGTGATGTGCTCTTGCAAAGAGATGTTTCCACAGAAATGTCTCCTTCAGAAATAGTGGGTAAACAGCTTTGAGCTCCCTGAGAGTTTTGGTAGGGTTGCAGTTATGCCCATTGTGGGATATAGGTGAATTAATGTTAATTCTGCAATTATAAGTTCTGATACAGAGTAAATGAATTCACATTAATTTGTGATTGTTTCTCAGCTAAGAGCTGAGTTAACAAGAATGGGGACTACATAGAGGAAGTATATAATCCGTTAAAAAAATGGTATGTCAGCATGAGACGTGATTACAAAACAATGGTAGAAATACAGGCACTAGATAAAATGCTGTGAAGAGAGGCCTGTATAAACAGTAGGTTTCCCACTTGTACAGAGACACAGGAACAAACCCCAATTAAAAGGGCTTAGTGATAAGATGCTGTGAGGGGCTGCGCAGATGGAGGGAGTAGATAATGGTAAGCAAAGGATGGGATGACGTCAAACGACCTTATGGGGCCAGAGATAGGCATTTGTCACGGACAAGGCCGGATAAACAGAAGTTGTGGGATCAGTCTTAGGGAAATGAGTGACGTAAGCGGGGGGGGGGGGGGGGGGCAAACAATGAATTAAAGAAAACCGTGTCGCCCTACTCAATATTGTTGGCCCACTCAGTATTAAAAGTGGGGAATGAATATTAGGAAATGGCAGGTATGTTGAGTAGTTACTTTGCTTCAGCATTTCCAGTAGAAAAGGAGGAAGACCCAAAGAAATGAATGGTGGCTCGGGAACAGGGACTGAATAAAAACATCGATAATGAGAACATTAATGGAATCAAAGAGTGACCGATCAACCGGACCTGGCAATTTCCATCCAGGGGAAGCACATTGCAGAGGCCACAACTATAATCTTTCAGACTTCCCTCGATACAGGAGATGTCCTTCTGGATTGGAGAATTGCACATGCCACTCCATCTTTTTAAGAAGTGTGAAAGAGGAAAACTGGTCAAGTGCAGACAAGGTAGCCATCATCTGTGATGGGGAAATTGTCGGAGTCTATAATTAAGGAAGGGGTAACTGAACACATTAATTTTTCAGTTTATCAGGGAGAGCTAGCATGGATTCAAGGCAGGTGACAATAAAATCTAATTCTAAAAGGTCGGTCATAGCTGACAAACCTCATTTTTTGCAGAGGTGACGAAAACAGTGGACAATGGAATATCTATATATGGATTTCTAGTAGCATTTGAAAAGAATCCATGCTCAAGACTGTTCTCTGAGATCGAAGCCTATCGAACTGAAGCCAACTGCTGACATGGCTGGGGAATTGTTTGAGCATTAGGCGATAGAAAGTAGAAATAATAGGTAGGTACTCAAGTTGGAGCAATGTGACCAGAGGTGTCCTACAAGGATCTGTGTAAAGTTCCTTAGTTATGCACATTATTTATTAACGACTGAGATATTTGTATTGAAAGTCACGTATCCAAATTTGCTGGTGACACAAAGTTAGTTGCCATTGTATTCACTGTCAATAATACCATAAACTTACAAAGGGAAGTGAATGGACAAAAATATGGCCGATGAAGTTTAATGTAGGTGAGTGTGAGGTTATCCATTTGGAGTGAAAACGGATATATCAGGTAACTTTTTAGATCTTATGAAGTTAAATATAGTGGATGTCCAAAGAGACTGGTGGGTTCAGATGTGTAGATCTTTAAAATGTCAGAAAATAATCAAGAAAACTATTGAATGGTGGCCTTTATATCTTGGGACAGGAATACAACAATGCATAAGTTGTACTGCAGTTATACAAAACTCTGCTTCGATCACACTTGGGGTACTGTGAGCAGTTCTGGGGACCACACCATAGGAAGGATATATTGGCGTTGAAGGGAGTGCAAGGTTAATTTACAAGAATGATACCTTCATGGGCTAAGTTATGAGGAGTGTGGTGCTGGAAAAGTGCAGCAGGCCAGGCAGCATCCGAGGAGCAGGAGAATCGACGTTTCAGGCATAAGCCCTTCTCCATAAGCCCTCATTCCTGAAGAAGGGCTTATGCCCGAAACGTCGATTCTTCTGCTCCTCGGATGCTGCCTGGCCTGCTGCGCTTTTCCAGCACCACACTTTTCAACTCCGGTCTCCAGCATCTGCAGTCCTCACTTTCTCCTAAGTTATGAGGAGGAATTATACAAATTAGGCATAATTTCTCGAGAATTTGGAAGGTTAAGGGTGATCAGATCGAAGTTTCAAGATGTTAACAGCAAAAGACAAGGTAGATAAAGAAACTATTTCCACTGTTTGGGGATTTTAGAATTAGGTGTATAGTCTGAGAATTAGGGCCATTCATAAGAGATGCTAGCACGCACTTCTATAGACAAAGGGTGTGTATGTTTGGCATTCTTGTCCACAACTGGTGCTAGGTCTGTTATTAGTTTTAAATCTGAGCTAGATTTTCTTCATTAAAGAATGGTATTAAGGGAAATGGGCCAATGGCAGGTGTATTTAGATTACAGATCAGCCATGATCTCATTGACTAGTGGAACATGCTTAAGGGGTTGAATGGCATATTGGTCTGTTCCTAAGCTTCTAGAAGTAATAGAACAGATGAGAGTCAAAGAATGCTTAAGGCATGAAATGAGGCCATTCAGTCCATCACGTCTATTGCCAATGCTCTTGTAGTCTTGGATTTGTGTGAGTTTTGATGGTCTTGGTCCTTCCTATTTGAGTGATTAAGGGATTAGATGGTGCACAGCAACATACTGTCCTCCCTGGGAAGACCAAAACAACAAGGAAATGAGCACAAAGTTGTTTCAGGTGATGTGAGGAAGCAGTTGTCGGACAAAGGTCAGATGAAGCTGGAATTTCCTGGGAATTCCCACTGAAGCTGGGCTCTCAAGTGAAAACAGGAAAACAGCATTTTTTTGGGCTGAGGACTTTGCAGTTTATAGAATATACCTGGGACCATGAAATGAGGATGTTGCCCAGAAGTAACCTCATTAAGTTGCAGAAAAGGATTGAGAGGAGGATAGCAGGGATGTGCGAATATATTTCACGAGGCATCGTGTTCTGGAACTCTCCATCAAAACCTCTCCGTCATCTCCTTCAGCACCCTCCTGGAAAGTAAAAACTTTGAACAGTTTTTGAATGAGTGTCTGCACTATCTTTTGGCCTACATTGTAAACAGTGATTTGTTCGAACCTGTTCCTTAACCCTGCTGCAGCCGTATGGCTGCATCGTAATTCTGATGCTTTACCAGTGAACTTACCAGCTAGCGCTCTCCAAGGGTGATGGGGAAAGTGTGACGGTAATGTGCCTTTAAGAGCAATCTGTCCTGTGCTGCTTCTCTTGCAGAGAGGTTTTGCCACAGTGGTAACAGAATGTCTCCTTCAGACGGAAAGTTGGTAAACAGCTTCTGAGTTCTCCCTGGGTGTTTGACTTTTACTGAAACAAAAGATTGAGATTGTTGACTTGCTCGCTGAGCTGGTAGGTTTGTTCTCAGATGTTTAGTCACCATTGTGATAACATCATCAGTGAGTCTCCAGTGAAGTGTTGGTGTGCTGTCCTGTTTGGTATTTAGATGTCTGGGTCTGCTGGGCTGGATGGCATCATTTCTGGTTTTGTTGTTGGTTCTGTTCCTTTGTGGTTGGTGTATGAGGTCCAACTCTACATGTTTGTTCATGGCATTCCGTGTTGAGTGCTAGGCTTCCAGGAATTCCAGTGCATGTCGCTATCTGGCTTGTTTTAGGATGGATACGTTGTCCAGGTATATGAACAAATCAACGGCATACTCACGGGATCTCCAATATCAGGACTAATAGCAGAAGCTGTCATGCACAGACTAGAACAGACACCTCTGCCCATTATCCAGCCTAAACTGTGGATCAGCTATATGGATGACATCTTTGTCATTATCAAACGCGGGCAGCTAAAGGAAACCCATCAACTCATAAGCAACATCCTTACCAGCATGAAGTTCACCAAGGAAGAAGAGAATTACAACTGGCTTCCATTCCTAGACGTAATGGTTGAATGCAAGACCAATGGGAAGCTCCAGGCCAGCGTATACAGGAAGGCCACCTATACAGACCAAGTAGGAGAAAGTGAGGTCTGCAGATGCTGGAGATCAGAGCTGGAAATGTGTTGCTGGAAAAGCGCAGCAGGTCAGGCAGCATCCAGGGAACAGGAGAATCGACGTTTCGGGCATAAGCCCTTCTTCAGGAAGTACTCAACTACAACAGCAACCATCCCAAAACCCACAAATGGAGCTGCATCAGAACATTGTTCAAGCGAGCCGGGACACACTGCAGCACCCCGGAGCTGTGCAAAGCCAAAAAAGAACACTTACACAACATTCTCAGAAACAACGGGTGCCCAAAAAGCATAGTCCATTGATGCTTACCTGACAGTCCACAATGGGAAGCGACAACACGTCCAGACAAACTGGCCACACTGCCAGACATTAAAGACACATCAGAAATGACCACCAGGCTATTCCAACCCCGGGTATTATGGTAGGCCACAAACTAACTACCACACTACGATAGCTGCTAACAAGTACAAATGATCCCATACCCACAACTAGCAGAACTAATGTTATATACAGAATACCATGTGAAGATTGCCAGAAACGCTATATAGGGCAAGCAGGAAGGGAATTAGCCACCGGGGTACACAAACACTAACTAGCCACCAAACAACATGACCAGTTTTCATTTGTATCCATACACATGAACAATCAAAATTCAACTGGGGCAATGTATCCATCCTGGGACAAGCCAGCTTGAGACATGCACAGGAATTCTTAGGAGTCTGGTATTCAATCCAGAATTCCATCAACAAACATGTAGAGATGGACCCCATACACCAACCACAAATGAACAGAAATGGCACCAAAACTGAAAAGGATGCCACCCAGCCCAGCAGACCCAGACACATACATAGCAAGCAGGACAGCATGCCAATGGTTCAGCAGAGGCTCACCGATGATGTTACCTAGAATGATGATGAAACGTCTGTGAGCAAGCCTACCAGCTCAGTGAGCAAGTCAACAATCTGGACGATGAGTTAAAAGCTTGAGTTCCTGGCTGCTACATTTAAGTTTTAGACAGTGAGGCTTCCACTTAAAAAAATCAAAAGGGGTAGATTGTTTCTTTCTTCTGGACTGGCGATAAACAGCGTGTGAGAATAAAACTGTCCTTTTTTTATTAACCAGTACAAATTATGACTGAACAGTTAACAATGAATAGCAGTTTACAAAAAGCAGCAATTTACAGGGGAAAGGGGCAGCAAAGTCAGACCCCCAAACCCCACCGTACAGCCAGTTCACAGGGAAAATGAGGATGAACCTCGAATCCCACCTTATTATATCAAAACTGAAACACAATAGAATGCTGCCGGTAGCTGTGTCACCATAGTCTCACCAGACAATAGGGGCTGCTCTTTCATTAGAGAGAAGCAACTGGTGGTGATTTAACCTCAGGGCCACCAGACTTCAGGTGAGGGAAGAATAGTCCTTCACAGTAACCTCAAACCAGCGATGGGAATTGAACTCACCCTGCTCTATAAACCAACAATCCAGCCAACTAAGCTAAACCAATCCCCAATGGTTGCTGCCTATGTTGGAGCAGTTGATGATCAGCATATATTATCTTGTTAAGTACTTCAATAGAGTTGAAGTTATGCCAATTCTGCTTTCCATTTGTATTTTAACTATGTTGTAAGAATAAAATGAGCTTTGCTTAAAGGCTAGTGGTCTTATAACAGGAACGCAGAGCCTTACACTTGCCTTTCAGTGACTGTAAGTGTTCGGGTCTAGTCTATCTACTTTGTGTGGGGTAGGGGATGTGGGGAACAAGTGTCTGATCTGGTCCATAACAAAATTGGACAATATTGTCTGGGATCAAAATCTCTATTTCCAGGTTGAGTTTAGGATCAATGAACTCAGAGACAGTGAGTGGAGAGCATTGATGTTCTCTTTTCAGGTGTTGCATTTAATTGATTTAAATAAATGTGCCATGTGTAATATTGCGTCTTTTGATGGCTAAGAGATTCCTGGGTGTGGAAGAAGTCACTTCAGTGATTTACAGAAGGTGAGGAAGGCAAATCTTTTGGAGTCGGCAGACAAGCTGTATTTGCAATCACCTGGTCTGTGAGGAAAGGGAAGACAATTCTAGCAATGCTTCAGTAATTACAATTGACAGGAATGCAATTGGAATCATTGAAAATTGCTAAAATTCAGTTGCCACTGAAGCAGGTTGAATGAGAGGCAGTGGAAATGGGCAAAGAAAGAGAGGCAAAAGCAAAAGAGAGAGATAATTGCAGCAGAACACAGAGCAAAAGAATTAAAACAGCTTGAATATGAAAATGAAATGAAACAGTTTATGCTATGATCGAAAGCAGAAGAAACAGAAAAAGCTGAGAAGATAATGGTGAATCCAAATTTCAATATTTTAAAGGGAAAAGAATAACTAGAGGGAGAATAGGATTCTTCAAGGACTAAAGTGGACATGAATGCGTGGAAGTGCAGGTGATGGGCAAGGTCTTCAATAGATATTTCTCTTCTGTGTTGACCATGCAGAAAGACATGAAGATTTGGGAACTTGACGGGAAGTTAGTGGTCACATCTTGGGGACGGTCCATATCACACTAGAGGGACGTGTTGGACATATTAGAGTGCATGAAGGTGGATAAATCTCCTAGTCGTGACCAGACATATCCAAGAACACTGCAAGACACCAGAAGAAATTGCAGGGGCCCTGGCTGATATTTTTGCCTCATCATTAGCCATGGGTGAGATCCAGGAAGACTGGAGGGGAGTGAATGTTGTGCCATTACTCAAGGAGGGCTGCAAAGAGAAACCTGGGAACTTTACACCAGTCAGCTTAACATCGGTAGTAGGTAAGTTACTTGAGAAGATTCTGAGAGATAAGATATTTGGAAAGAAAGAGTTTGATTAGGAGTAGTCAGCATGGCTTTGTGAGTGCGAGATCTTGCCTCACAAATTTGTTGGAGTTCTTTGATGAAGTGACCAGGAAGGTTGATGAGGGCGGGGCGGTATATGTAGTCTATATGGATTTCAGTAAGGTCTTTGGTAAGTTTCCACATGGTAGGCTGCTCTGGAAAGTTAGATCACATGGAACCAGGGGGACCTGGCAAATTGGATACACAAGTGGCTTGATGGTAGGAAGCAGAGGGTAATAGTGGAAGGGTGCTTGTCAGACTGGAGGCCTGAGACTAGTGGAGTGCCTCAGGGGTTGGTGCTGGGCCCATTGCTGTTTGTTATCTTTTTGAATGATTTGGATGAGAATGTACAAGGCATGATTAATACATTTGCTGATGACACTAAAATAGATGGAATCATGGACAATGAGTAAGGTTATCAGAAATTGCAGCAGGACCTTGATCAGCTGAGGAAATGGGCTGAGAAATGGCAAATGGTGTTTCATATAGATAAGTGTGAGGTGTTGTATTTTGGGAAGTCAAATCAAGGTAAGAGTTTCATGGTGAATGGTTGGGCCTTAAAGAGTGCAGTGGAACAGAAGATGTTGGAGTTTAGGTGCACGATTCTCTGAAAGTGGAGTTACAGGTAGACAGGGCAGTGAAGGCAGCTTTTGGCACACTGGCCTTCACCAGTCAGGGCATTGATTATAGAAGTTGAGAAGTTATGTTGCAGTTGTACAGGACGTTGGTGAGGCTGCACTTGGAGTATTATGTTCAGTTTTGGTCACCTTGCTATGGGAAGGATGTTATTGAACTGGAACGAGTGCGGAAGAAATTTACAAGGATGTCGCCAGGACTCAATGGTCAGAGAGGTTGGACAAGCTAGGACTTTTTTCTTCAGAGTATAGAAGACTGAGGGGGAATCTTATAGAAATGTATAAGAACATGGTGAATGCACTCAGTCTATTTCCCAGGGATGGTGAATCGCGGACTAGAGGGCATCATTTTAAGGTGAGAGGGGAAACAATAAAAGGGAACCTGAGGGGCAACATTTTTGCACAGAGGATGGTACACATATGGAATGAGCAGCCACGGTAGTTGAGGCGGGTACATTAACAGCATCTTGACAAGTACATGGACAGGAAAGGTTTAGAAGGATATGGGCCAAGTGCAGGGAAATGGGGTTTGTGTAGTTGGACATTTTGGTCAGCATCGATCAGTTTGGGCCAAAGGGCCTGTCTCTACTGTACGACTCCATGACTCCACCAGCCTTGGCAAAAGAAAGGGATACAGAGAGAGATGTTGAACTTCGGAGGTTGGCAATAAAAAGTGAAAGTCAACTTAAAATGACGGAGGTAAAGGAAAATGTGGGAATAGTGATGAGGACAATGATGAAGAGCAAACCCATGGTAACCAAAGGCCTGATGGATCTGTTTAAGTTAAAAGTCACACGACACCAGGTTATAGTCCAACAGCTTTATTTGGAAGTGCAAGCTTTCGGAGCCACGCTCCTTTGTCAGGTAGCTAGTGAGGTTGACGAGCTCCCTGATGAAGGAGCGACGCTCTGAAAGCTAGCACGTTGCCCCTCAGGTTCCTGCCTCAACAATGTGGCAGCTCATTCCATATGCGTACCACCCTCTGTGTGTAACCTGGTGTTGTGTGATTTCTAACGTTGTCCACCTCAACCCAACTCCGGCTCCTCCGCATCATGGATCTGTTTAAATATATCCAAGCATCGCCAACGTTTGACAAGAAGGGTGAGAAGCCTTTTTCATATCTTTTGAGATAAGCAAATGAATTGGCAACTGGCCAAATGAGTATTGCTGATTCAAACAAAGTTAGACAAGCAGGAGGCTGGAAGAACACAGCAAGCCAGGCAGCATTAGAGGTTGGAGAAGCCAAACCTTTTCAGGACTGGGGGTGGGTGTAAGGGGAGCTGAAGATAAAGTTGGGAGGGGGGTGTGGCGAAGGGTTTTGGGTGAGGAGAGGGACGGGTGGTGGGTTAGTGACAGCTGCATCCTGCACCCAGGTTGAACTGGAGCAGTTTATCGACTTCACCCACAACTTCCACCCCGTCCTTAAATTCACTTAGTCCATCTCGGACATCTCCCTCCACTTTCTTGACCTCCCCATTTCCATCTCGGGCGACAGCCTCCAGACGAGCATTTACTGTAAACCCACAGACTCCCATAACTACCTGGACTACACCTCTTTCCACCCACTGTCCTGCAAGACCTCCACCCCGTTTTCTCAATTGCTCCGTTGCATCTGCTCAGATGAGGGGGCATTCCACTCCCAAGCATCCCACATGTCCAACTATTTCGAACAACGCGTTATTCCTCCCTCTGTCATCTAGACAGCCGTCAGCCGCACCATCTCCAATCCTCACTCCACTGCTCTAATACCCCTCCTCCAAACGTTATAAAGACAGTCTCCCCCTTGTCCTCACCTAGCAACCACCAATCTCCACATCGGACTCATCACTTCTGCCAACTCCAACTAGACCCCAAGAACATCTTCCCCTCCCCAGCACTCTCTGCCATCCACAAGGACCATTGCTTCGCCAATCTTTGGTTCATGCCACTGTCCCCACCAAACCTCTCCAGCCCCCCTCAGTACTTTCCCCTGCAACCGGAAAAGATGCAAAACTTGCCAGTACACCAACCCTTCACCTCCATCCAGGGCCCCAAACAATCCTTCCAGGTCAGGCAGACATTCATCTCTCCTCCAAACCTCACTTACTGCATCAGGTGCTCCCGAGGAGTTCTAAATTCACTAGTGAGAACTAGTAGTGAGAACTCACGGGGTAGGGCATAGAGTTATAACTTCAGCAGAAATGGCAGATGATTATGAATTAATTCATAAATCAAAGTTTGGCTTCTGACATCAATTTTAATCTGAATGGGAGGGACACCGATATCCCAGGCAGGTGGTTGCCAAGCTCACCAGGAGGGTTTAAACTAGATTAGCAGGGGAGTGGGAACTGGAGCTAAGGATCCGAGGATGGAGTAGGTAGTGAACAGCCAGATACAGCATGCAGAAAGTCTGTAAAGATGGATAGGGACTTGATACGGCAAAGCTGCAGTCAGTGTGATGGGTTGAAGTGTGTCATTTTAATGCAAGAAGTATCAGGAACAAGGATGACAAACTCAGAACATAGATCAGTACTTGGAACTATGATGTTGTGGCCATTATGGCGACTTGGATATCATAGGGGCAGGAATGATTGTTGGATGTTCCAGAGTTGAGATGTTTCAAAAGGAATAGGGGTAGAGGTCAAAGTAGTGAAGGAGTGGCATTGCTAATCAGAGATAGTATGACAGCTGCAGAAAGCGAGATCATCGAGGATTGTCTACAGAGTCAGTATGGGTGGAAGTTAGAAACAGGAAAGGAGCAGTGACTTTATTGGGAGATTTCTACAGCACCACCCCGCCCCTCCCCCCCAGTAGCAATAGAGACACGGAGGATCAGATTGGGAGGCAGATTTTGGAAGTAAAAAGGTTGTTGTCATGGGTGACTTTAACTTCCCTCATCTTGAATGAAACGTACTTAGTTCAAATAGTTTGGATTAAGCAATTTTTGTAAGATGTGGCCAGGAAGTGTTTCTGACGCAATATGTAGATATGCCGACGAGAGGGGAGGCTATATCGGATTTGGTGCTGAGAGATATCAGATCTCTCAGTGGGAGAGCATTTCACTAACAGTGATCACAACTGCATGATCTTTACGATACTCATGGAGAAGGATAGGAACAGACAGTATGGGAAAGTTTTTAATTGTGGGAGGGAGAATTACAGTGTGGATTAGGCAGGATCTGGAGTGCAAAAATTGGGAACAGCTTTTCTCAGGAAAATGCACAACAGAAATGTGGAGGTTGTTTAGGGAGCTCCTGTTGATAGTGCTGGACAGATTTGTCCCACTGAGGCAAGGAATGGATGGTAGGAACCTTGGATGACAAGGAATGTGGAACATCCAGTCAAAAGGAAGAAAGAAGCTTGAGGAGGCAGGGTTCAGACAGAGCTTCAAGGTAGCCAGGAAGGAACTGAAGATTGGACTTAGGCTAGAAGGGGGCATGAAAAACCCTTGGCAGATAGGATTAAGGAAAACCCCAAGGTGTTCTACATGTATGTGAGGAACAAGAGGATGACCAGAGTGAGGGTAGGGCCAATCAGGGTTAGTGGACGGAATTTAAGCCCTGCGTTGGAGGAAGTAGAGGAGGTCCTTCATGAATACGTTGCTTCAGTACTCACTACTGAGAGGGTCCTTGATGTTTCAGAGGATAGCGTGTAACAGACTGATATGTTAGAACAGATTATTGCTCAGAAGGAGGATGTGCTGAAATTTTGAAAAACCTAAGGATAGATAAATCCCCTGGGTCAGATGGGATGTACCCAAGGTTACTACAGGAAGTGAGGGAAGAGATTGCTTCACCTTTGGCGATGATCTTTGCATCCTCACTGTCCACTGGAGTAGTACCAGATGATTGGAAGGTGGCAAATATTATTCCCTTGTTCAAGAAAGGGAATAGTGATAATCCTGAGAATTACAGACCAGTCAGTCTTACGTCAGTGTTGGGGAAACTTTTGGAGAGGATTCTGAGAGACAGGATTTATGATTACTTGGAAAAGCATAGAGATAGTCAAAATGGCTTTTTGGGGGGGGGGGGGCAGGTCATGCCTCACAAACCTTATTGAATTCTTTGAGGATGTGACAAAACCCGATGAAGGTAAACAGTGGATGGATTTTAGCAAGGTGTTTGATAAGGTTCCCCATGGTAGGCTTATTCCGAAAGTAAGGAGACATAGGATACAGGGAAATCTGGCTTGAGAGTGTGGTGCTGGAAAAAGCACGCAGCTCAGGCAGCATCTAAGGAGCAGGAGAATCAACGTTTCGGGCACAATTCCTTCTTCAGGAATTCCTAATGAAGGCCTTATGCCTGAAACATCGATTCTCCAGCTCCTTGGAAGCTGCCCGACCTGCTGTGTTTTTCCAGCACCACACTCTCGACTCTCATCTCCAGAATCTGCAGTCCTCACTTTCTCCCAGGGAAATCTGGATACAGAATTGGATGGCCCACAGAAGACAGAGGGTGGTAGTTGGTGGAAAGTATTCAGCCTGGAGCTCGGTGACCAGTGGCGTTCCACAGGGCTCGGCTCTGGGATCTCAGCTCTTTATGATTTTTATAAATGACTTGGATGAGGAAGTGGAAAAGTGCGTTAGTAAGTTTGTCAATGACACGAAGGTTGGTGGAGTTGTGGATAGTGTGAAGGGCTGTTGTAGGTTGCAATGGGACATTGACAGGATGCAGAGCTGGGCTGATAAGAAGCAGATGGAGTTCAACCTGGAAAAGTGGTCTAACCTCTTGTTAGATCGCATGGTGGCTCTGGAGCTGCGGATGGACTCACTTTGGAGCATCTGCGATGCTGAGGAGGTCATTTAGTGAATGGTCACACCACAGACCAGGATTGCTGAGGGAGAAAGGGAATGAGTGACCAAAAGGCAGGGAAAGAGCAGGAAGGCAGTGCAGATGTCTCCTGCAGTCATCTCCCTCCAAAACAGGTACACCATTTTGGATACCGTTGGGGGAGATGGCTCACAAGGGGAAGGCAGCAGTAGCCAGGTTTGTGGCACCCTGGCTGGCTCTGCTACAGAGAAGAGCGGGAAAAGATTGGAAGGTTATAGCCATTGGGGATTCAATTGAAGGTGGAGTAGATAGGCAGTTCTGTTGTCAAAAATGAGACTCCCGAATGGTACGTTGCCTCCATGGGTCAGGGATGTCTCGGATGGACTGCAGAACATTCTGAAGGAGGAGGGTGAACAGCCAGCTGTCGTGGTGCATATAGGCATCAATGAGATTGGTAAAAAAACGGGATAAGGTCCTACAAGCAGAATTTAGGGAGTTAAGAGTCAAGTTAAAAAGCAGGACCTCAGAGGTCGTAATCTCAGGATTGCGACCAGTGTCACATGCTAATCAGAGTAGGAATGATAGAATAAGCAGGATGAATGTGTGGCTTGAGACATGGTGCAGGAGGGAGGAGTTCAGATTTTTGGGACATTGGGACCAGTCCTGGGGGAAGGTGGGACCATTACAAATTGGACGGTCGACACTTGGACTGGACTGGAACAAATTTCCTAGGGGGTGCCTTGACTAACGCTGTTAGGGAGGTTTAAACTAATGTGGCAGGGGTTTGTGGACAGTAAGGAGGTAGTAACTAAAGCCTGCAAGGAACTAGATAATGAAGTTAGCGTGACTAAGGGGAAGAGTAGGCAGGGAGTGGAGGATGAACGCAGAGGGACTGGTGGTCTGAGGTGCATTTGTTTTAATGTGAGAAGTATAGTAGGTAAGGCAGATGAACTTAGGGCCTGGATTAGTACCTGGGAGTATGCTGTTACTGCTATTTCTGAGACTAGGTTGAGGGAAGGGCATAACTAGCAACTAAATATCCCAGGATATGGATGCTTCAGGCAGGATAGAGAGGGAGGCAAATGGGGTGGAGGAGTTGCATTACTGGTCAGAGAGGAGATCACAGCTGTACTGAAGGAGTGCACTATGGATGACTCAAGCAGTGAGGCAATATGGGCAAAGCTCAGGAAAAGGTTAGGGATGCAGTAAGAATGTTGGGGCTGTACTACAGGCCTCCCGACAGCGAATGTGAGATAGAGGTACAAATATGTAAACTGATCATAGAAAGATGTAGGAGCAACAGGGTGGTGGTGATAGGAGATTTTAATTTTCCCAACATTGACTGGGATTCACTTATGTGTTAGAGGTCTGGAGTCATAGAGTCATAGTGATGTACCGCATGGAAACAGACCCTTTGGTCCAACCCGTCCATGCCGACCAGATATCCCAACCCAATCTAGTCCCACCTGCCAGCACCCGGCCCATATCTCTCCAAACCCTTCCGATTCATATACACATCCAAATGCCTCTTAAATGTTGCAATTGTACCAGCCTCCACCACATCCTCTGGCAGCTCATTCCATACACATACTACCCTCTGCGTGAAAAAGTTGCCCCTTAGGTCTCTTTTATATCTTTCCCCTCTCACCCTAAACCTATGCCCTCTAGTTCTGGACTCCCCGACCCCAGGGAAAAGACTTTGCCTATTTATCCTATGCATGCCCCTCATAGTTTTGTAAACCTCTATAAGGTCACCCCTCAGCCTCCGCGCTCCATGGAAAACAGCCCCAGCCCGTTCAGCCTCTCCCTGTAGCTCAGATCCTCCAACCCTGGCAACATCCTTATAAATCTTTTCCAAACCCTTTCAAGTTTCACAACATCTTTCCGATAGGAAGGAGACCAGAATTGCACACAATATTCCAACAGTGGCCTAACCAATGTCCTGTAAAGCCGCAACATGACCTCCCAACCCCTGTACTCAATACTCTGACCAATAAAAGAAAACATACTAAACGCCTTCTTCACTCTCCTATCTACCTGTGACTCTATTTTCAAGGAATATGAACCTGCACTCCAAAGTCTTTTTGTTCAGCAACACTCCCGAGGACCTTACTAAGATTTGCTTTCCCCAAATGCAGCACCTCACATTTATCTGAATTAAACTCCATCTGCCACTTCTCAGCCCATTGGCCCATCTGGTCCAGATCCTGCTGTAATCTGAGGTAACCCTCTTCGCTGTCCACTACACCTCCAATTTTGGTGTCATCTGCAAACTTACTAGCTGTACCTCTTATGCTCGCATCCAAATCATTTATGTAAATGACACAAAGTAGAGGGCCCAGCACCGATCCTTGTGGCACTCCACAGGTCACAGGCCTCCAGTGTGAAAAACAACCCTCCACCACCACCCTCTGTCTTCTACCTTCGAGCAGCAGAATTTGTAAGGAGCATCCAGGATGGTTTTATATAGCAGTATGTAAATAGTCCAACTCGTGAAGGGGCCATACTAGACCTGGTGTTGGGAAATGAGCCCAACCATGTGGTTGAAGTTTCAGAAGGGGATTATTTTGGGAATAGTGATCACAATGAGGATCTGAAATCTGAATACCAGCTGTTGTCAGGAAAAACCATTTAATACATGCTCTTACTAACAACAAAATGGCTTCCTAATGCAAGTAACATGACAAAGTGGCTTCTAGGCTGCAAATTGACAAATCTGCTTAAAATGGCTTTTAACTCTGCAAAAAGCTGCATTCCTGAATTAACCATAGGGTACTGTAACAGAGATTAGCAAATAATGCTTCCTTTACAGCATAGAAATAACTAGACTAAATAAGAGTCCCTACAGTGTGGAAACAGGCCCTTCAGCCCAACAAGTTCAGAGCGACCCTCCAAAGAGTAACCCACCCAGACCCATTCCCCTACATTTACTCCTGACTAATGCACCTAACACTATGGCCAAATCACCTAACCTACACATCTTTGGACTGTGGGAGGAAACCGGAGCACATGGAGAAAACCCACACGGACACAGGAAGAATGTGCAAACTCCACACAGAGAGTCGCCCGATACAGGAATCAAACCGGCTTCCTGGTACTGTGAGGCAGCAGTGCTAACCACTGAGCCACCGTGCTGCATTACTAGCCATCCTAACTGACCTTGCAAACACAGGTGCAGAAGGAGATAAAGAAGCTTGGATGTGTAAAACAAAGTTGGTTCCCAGGAAATATCATTGGGTTAAGTTGCTGTTAATAATGTCATTTTATTAAATTTGATTCGGAATTGTTTGAATCTGCTCTTTTCAAAAAAGATACAAAAATGTCTTTGTCTTAAACCATGTGCAGCAATTTCTCTGAGGGACACAGAAATGTTTAATGTCTGTGTTGCTGGACAACCTGTGCCCGGCCAAGATTGAATAAAGTGTGAAATCTGACAGAGCCAGACTGAATTGCTAGTGTTTATTGACCGATTGTGGAACAGAGAGACCTCTGGGGAGTCCAGATCTTCATCAATTCCATAAGTTTTAGAATACTCTTGGACAAGGAGGAGAGTGGTCCGAAAGGAAGAGTGCTAAATTGGGGGATGGCCAACTATACCAAAGTTCGGCAGGAGCTGGGGAATGTAGATTGGGAGCAGCTGTTTGAAGGTGAATCCACATTTGATATGTGGGGGGACTTTTAAAGAGAGGTTGATTAGAGTGCAGAAAAGACATGTTCCTGTGAAAATAAGGGATAGAAATGGCAAGATTAGGGAACAGGTGAAATTGTGAGACTAGCTCAGCAGAAAAAGAATGCTTACATAAGGTGAAGGCGACTGAAGACAGACGAAGCTTTGGAAGAATATCGGGGAAGTAGGACCAATTTGAAATGAGGAATTAAGAGGGCTAAAAAGTGTCATGCGATATCCTCAGCGAGCAGGGTTAAGGAAAACCACAAAGCCTTTTATTCATATATAAGCAGCAAGAGGGTAACTAGGGAAAGGGTTGGCCCACTCAAGGACAAAGGAGGAAAGATATGCATGGAGTCAGAGAAAATGGGTGAGATTCTTAATGAGTACTTTGCATCAGTATTCACCGAGGAGAATGACATGGCGGATGTTGAGGTTAGGGATAGATCTTTAATTAGTTTAGGCCAAGTTGGCATAAGGAGAGAGGAAGTGTTGGGTATTCCAAAAGGATTAAGATGGACAAATCCCCAGGTCTGGATGGGATCTATCCCAGGTTATTGAGGGAAGTGAGAGAGGAAATAGCTGGGGTCTTAACAGATATCTTTGCAGCATCCTTGAAGATGGGGAGGGCGCAGAGGACTGGGGAATTTCTAATGTTGCCCCCTTATTTAAGAAGGGTAGCAGGGATAATCCAGGTAATTATAGACTGGTGAGCCTGACGTCAGTAGTAGGGAAGCTACTGGAGAAGAAACTGAGGGATAGGATATATACCCATTTTGGAGGAAAATGGGCTTATCAGTGATAGGCAACATGATTTTGTGCATGGAAGGTCATGTCTTACAAACCTAATAGAATGATTTGAAGAGGTGATGAAGTTGATTGATGATGAAAGGGATGTAGATGTCACATACATGGACTTTAGTAAGGCATTTGATAAGGTCCCCCATGGTAGGCTGATGGAGAAGGTGAAGTCACGGGGCGGGGGCGGGGGGGGGGGGGGGGGGGGGGGTCCAGGATGTTCTAGCTAGATGGGTAGAGAACTTATTAGTCAACAGGAGACAGAGAGTAGTAATGGAAGGAAGCTTCTCAAAATGGAGACCAGTGACCAGTGGTGTTCCATAGGGATCTGTGCTGGGACCACTGTTGTTTGTGATATACATAAATGATTTGGAGGAAGGTGTAGGTTGCCTCATTAGCAAGTTTTCAGATGACACTAAGATTGGTGGAGTAGCAGGTAGTGAGAAGGACTGTCAGAGAATACAGCAGAATATAGATCAATTGGAGAGTTAGGCAGAGAAATGGCAGACGGAGTTCAATCTGGACAAATATGAGGTGATGCATTTTGGAAGATTTAATTCAAGAACCAACTGTACAGTAAATGGAAAATTGATGGACAGAGAGATCTGGGTGTTCAGGTCCATTGTTCCCTGAAGGTGGCAACGCAGGTCAATAGAGTGGTCAAGAAGTTATACAGCTCACTTTCGTTCATCGGACGGTGTATTGAGTACAAGAGTTGGCAGGTCATGTTGCAGTTGAATAAGACTTTGGTTTGGCCACATTTGGAATACTGGGTACAGTTCTGGTTGCTACATTACCAAAAGGATGTGGATGCTCTGGAGAGGGTGCAGAGGAGGTTCAGCAGGATGTTGCCTGATATGGAGGGTGCTAGCTATTAGGAGAGGTTGAGTAGGTTAGCATTATTTTCATTGGAAAGAAGAAGATTGAGGGGGGACCTGATTGAGCCCTACAAAATCATGAGAGGTGTAGACAGGATGGATAGCAAGATGGGGGATTCATTTACTAGGGGTCATGAGTTCAAAGTGAAAGGGGAAAGTTTAGGGGAGATATATGGGGAAAGTTCTTCACGCAGAGGGTGTTGGGTGCCTGGAATCCATTGCCAGTGGAGGTGGTAGGTGCAGGAACAATAGCATCATTTAAAATGTATATAGATGCATCAGAGGACAGAGGGATACAGACCCTTAGAAAATAGGCAGCAGATTAAGATAGAGAATCTGAATCAGCGCAGGCTTGGAGGGCCGAAGGGCCTGTTCCTGTGCTGTAATTTTCTTTGTTCGTTCTTTGTTGTACATATGAAGTGATTCACTTTGGAAGGTTGAATTTGAATGCAGAACACAGAGTTAAAGGCAGGATTCTTGGCAATATGGAGAATAAGAGAGATCATGGGGTCCACGCCCATAGATCCCTCAAAGTTGCCACTGAAGTTGATAGGGTTGTTAAGAAGGTATACGGTGTGTTGGCTTTCATTAGCGGGGGATTGGGTTTAAGAGCTATAAGCTATAAGCTGCTGCTCTATAACACCTTGGTTAGACCACACTTGGAATATTGTGTTCAGTTCTGATCGCCTCATTATGGGAAGGATGTGGAAGCTTTAGAGAGTGCACAGAGGAGATTTAACAGGATGCTGCCTGGACTGGAGGGCATGTCTTATGAAGAAAGGTTGAGGGAGCGAGGGCTTTTCTCATTGGAGTGAAGAAGAATGAGAGGTGACTTGATAGAGGTGTACAAGATGGTGAGAAGCACAGATAGGGTGGATAGTCAGAGACTTTTTCCCAGGGCAGGAATGACTGTCATGAGAGGGCATAATTTTAAGACGATTGGAGGAAGGTATGGGGGAGATGTCAGAGGTAGGTTCTTTATGCAGAGTGGTGGGTGCGTGGAATGCACTGCCAGCAGTGGTAGTAGAGTCAGATACATTAGGGACATTAAAGTGACTCTTGGATAGGCATATGGATGATAGTAAAATGAAGGGTATGTTGGTTGGTTTGATCTTAGAGTAGGTTGAAAGGCTGACACAACATTGAGGGCCAAAGGGCCTGTACTATTCTATGCTTGTCCTGGATGGTATCAAGCTTTTTTAAGTGGTGGTGGTTCTGCACTCTTCCAGGCAATTGGGGAGCATTCAGTCACCCTTCGAATCAGTGCCATGTTGATAGTGGACTTGCTTCCTGATGAAGGGCTTTTACCTGAAACATTGATTTTCCTGCTCCTCGGATGCTGGTTGACCTGCTGTGCTTTGCCAGCACCACACTAATCTTGACTCTAATCTCCAGCATCTGCAGTACCCACTTCTGCCTTGCTTTTGATAATCATGAGTTGAGTTCCTCGCTGCAGAATCCTAGCCTGTGATGCGGCTGTAGTATTGATATGGCTGGTTGAATTCGATTTCTGGTCAATATCAATTCTAACTTTTGTTGATGCAGGACTCAACAATGTTGCATCCATTAAAGTACAACAGGTGATGATTGTTTGAGATGGTAATGCCTGGCACTTGTTTGGCGAGAATGTTGCCTGCCACTTGTCACAATGAATCTGTATTTTGTCTGCGTTTTACTCCATTCAGTATTTCATGAAAAGAGTTTGCAGAGAAGAAAGTTAGAGATCGAAAGAGAGAGAGAGAGAGAGAGAGAGAGAGAGTGAGAGAGAGAGAGAGGCAAAGATAGGAAGGGAGGGTGAGAGGGAGAATGAGAGTGAGAAGGAAAATTAGAAAGGAGAGAGAGAGAGAGAGAGAGAAAGAAAGCTCGTCAATGGATTCAGAGAACATATTTTAATCGACGTTGGTTAACTTCTGAGATTGGGTGCCATTTCATTTTAGAATTATGAAAAAGCAAACTTAATCAAAGTGAAAGGATATTTAACGATTTTCTTCAATTCTTCTCTGAACCTAGACTGTGCCACTGCATAAATAATGGTGTTTGTGCAGGAACTCAAACACTGCAGCATGTATCCAGTATGTTCCATGATGGCAAAGGGGTCACTATAATCTGTAAGCATAAACTGAATGCCAGCAAATTGTGTGCAAACAAAATGTACAAAAGTTATCATCCATAAGAGTATAAAGCAGGTGGAGATAGCCAGCAATAATATGATCGATTTCCTCCGATTCTCCATCTCCGGGTCATTAGGATCATCACAGTTTTTGCTTCCTCGGAGTCCTTTCCTAACATCATTGGCCTGGATAATGTGCTGTACGGTCAAAGCATTCAGCAGCACGATCAATACAAATGGTAGAAATGGGGTTAAGGTAATGTCAAAGAAGAAGTATGCTACCCATATCGGTAAATTTGAAAGGTTTGATTTTACACTGCAGAACCACTTTATATTGTCAATGATTTCCTGGTGTTCATTCTCAAAATAGATTGGAATGTTTTCTATGATGCTCAATACAAACACAGTGGCTATAATTATGGTCGCGGTTCTTTCAGTGCAATACCTTTCCCTCACCTTTTGGCAGCGAATGGCAATCAATCTATCAAAGGTGAAAGTAACAGTTAGCCAGACAGAACAATCAATTGCTGTGAAAACCAGGGCAATATTAAGACTACAAATGGGTGTGTAGTCCAGAAATGTATAGGAAAAATATATGCCTTTAATCTCATACAATATGACATCAAATATTATCACAAATAGATCTGCCACTGCCATAGCAACCAGATAACGTGTGATACATTTAGACAGACCACATTTTCCACGGGAGAGAATCACAATCGCCACCAGATTGCCTGCAAAAAAAAAAAAATGAAAGAGAATGACATGGTGAATATACCAGGAACACATGGATGCTCAGTTTGGGAATTAATTTCTATTCTTTATTTCCATACAATGCTAGTTTCCTTTTGCTTCAGATAATTTTGCATATTAATGCTTTACCTTCCACCATCTTGGCTCTCCTGATTCCTTTTTAAAGCAACCTTTGCATTTACATTATATCCTTAATCAGATTACCTTTTGTTAAGAAAGGTCAGCTAATCAGATGAAATTGGATTTGCACAGAGCACCAGTTCATATGTACTCACTCAATCAGCAGCTAGTTTCACACTGCACCCAGTTAGTGTTGCCTCAACTATCTACAAAAAACACTGCAAGGGACAGTGACAGTTCCTTGCATCGCATCATGTACAATATGAATATTAAACTATTAATCAGAAATTGAAAAGAAAACATTGAAATGGCCATTGATGGCAAACTGATGAATGGTAAACGATGGTGTAGTGTGTGTTCTTTGCTGAGAAATTCAGTGATAAGGTAAAGCTCTGGGGAAAGGGTATGAGAATCTCAACACAGCAATAACTAATTTAAAATCTATAACTAGATGTGAGGGTCTAATGAGGATCATAAAATCATTCTTGGTCACCCTGGTTCAGGAATTTTACTTTGTGTATTGTTACTTATGAATGCTTGACTCTGAACTAGCCTATGAGATAGCTCAGTTGTATCAAGCTGCTACAAAATCTAAAGGGCTGAATGAACTTGCCTTACTTTTCCAGGGATCCTGGATTCAATTCCATTTGGGTGACTGTATGGAGTTTGCACATCCTCCCTGTGTCTGCGTGGGTTTGTATCGGATGGTCTGGTCTCCACCCATAGTCCAAAGATGTGCAGGTGGATTGACCATGCTAAATTGCCCATAATGTCCAGGATTGTGCAAGCCCAACGGGTTAGCTATGATAACTGTGGGGTTATGTGAATAGGCTGGGTCAGATTGGATTCTTTTTGGAAAAGTTAGTGCAGACTCTATCTGCACAGTGATACTATGATTCCATCCAGCCTCTCCTTAGAACTCAACCCCCCCAATCACGGTAACAACATTGTAAGTCCTTCCTGGCCACCTTTTGAATTCAGTAATATCCTTCTGATAACAGGGCAACCAGAACTGGACACAGTATTCCAAAAGTCGCCTCACCAATGTCCTTTACAGCTGCAACCATAATGTCCCAGCCACTGTGCTCAGTACTCTGACTAATGAAGGTAAGTGTAACTAATGCTTTCTTCACCGCACTTTTACCTGTGACGCCATATTCAAGGATCTCTACCTGAACCCCTAGTTCTCTGTTCGAAAACACTACCCAGGGCCCTACAATCACCTGTGTAAGTCCTGCCCTTGTTTGTGTCACCAAAATGCAACACCAGACATTTATTCAAATTAAACACTATCAGCTACACCTCAGCAAATTGGCCCAATTGATCAATTCTTATCATCCTCTTAGATAACCTTGCTCACACTTCGCTTTACATCCAATTGTGTTCTCATGCACAAACTTACTAACCATGCTTCCTAAATTCACATCCAAATCATTCATTTACATAACAAATGACAGTGGAATGAACACCGATCTCTGTGGAATACCACTGCTCACAGGCTTCCAGTCCAAAAAACAACCCTCCACTAATACCCTGTATCTCCTGCTAGCAAGCCAATTTTGTATCCAATTGGCAAGGTGTCCCTGGATCTGATGTGATTTAGCTTTACTAACCTTGCCAAAGGCCCTGCTAAAGTTCATGTGGACAACATTTGTCCCTCTGCCCTTAACTATCGTCTTTGCCTTGTTCTCAAGAAAGACTTTAGGGTGGCATGGTGGCTCAGTGGTTAGCACTGCTACCTCACAGTGCCAGGGGCTCAGGTTCGATTCCAGCCTTGGGCGACTGTCTGTGTGGAGTTTGAACAATCTCCCCATGTCTGCAAGGGTTTCCTCCCACGATCCAAAGATGTGCAGGTGAGGTGAATTGGCCATGCTAAATTGCCCATTCTGTTCAGGGATGCGTAGGTTAAGTGCATTAATCAGGGGTAGATGTAGGAGAATGGGTCTGGGTAGGTTACTCTTCGGAGTTTCAGTGTGGACTTGTTGGGCCAAAGGGCCTGTTCTCACACTGGAGGGATTCTTAATCTAAGTCAAGATTAGAGTGGTGCTGGAAAAGCACAGCAGGTCAGGCAGCATCTAAGGAGCAGGAAAATCGGCGTTTCGGGCAAACGCCCTTCATCAGGAATGCTACCTGACCTGCTGTGCTTTCCCAGCACCACTCTAATCTCCAGAATCTGCAGTATCCACTTCCATCTAATTCTAACTCAACCAACTTTGTGTGATCGAATTCCCTATGCACAAAACTGACTAATCTGTCCTTGCCATTCCAAATGAATGTAATTCTTACCTTTCAGAATCCCCTTCAACAGCTTACCCACCATTGTTATCAGGCTCACCAGTATATAGTTCCCGGGTTTCACGTTACAGACTTTTCAAAAATAAACAACAACATTAACCACCCTCCAGTCTTCCACCATCCCACCAGTGGTTAGAGATGAAACAAATCCCTTTGCTGGGTCCCTACAATTTCTTCCTTAGCTTCCCACAATCTCCTGGGACATAATTGATTGGGTTCCAGGGATTTATCTACCTTTATGCCTCTCAAGACCTCCAGTACCTCCTCCCCATGTTAGGCTCATTTATAAAGTCAGGAAGTATGGGATACAGGGAGTTGTGGCTATCTGGATTCAGAATTGGTTGGCTGACTGAAGGCGGAGAGTGGTTGTAGATGGAAAGTATTCTGCCTGGAGGTCAGTGTTGAGTGGGGTCCTGCAGGGCTCTGTTTTTGTGCCTCTGCTCTTTGTTGTTTTTATAAATGGCTTGGATGAGGAGGTTGAGGGGTGGGTTAGTAAATTTGCAGATGACATAAAGGTTGGAGGTACCGTTGATAGTACCAAGGGCTATTGCAGGCTGCAGCATGACAGAGACAGGATGCAGAGCTGGGCTGAGAAATGGTAAATGGAGTTCAACCTGGATAAATGTGACATGATGCATTTTGGAAGGTCGAACTCGAATGCTGAACATAGAATTAAAGACAGGATTCTTGGCAGTGTGGAGGAACAGAGGGATCTTGGTGTTCAAGTACATAGATCCCTCAAAGTTGCCACCCTAGTGGATAGGGTTGTTCAGAAAGCAAATGGTGTTTTAGACAATAGATAATTGACAATAGACAATAGGTGCAGGAGTAGGCCATTCAGCCCCTCGAGCCTGCTCCGCCATTCAATATGATCATGGCTGATCATTCCTAATCAGTATCCTCTTCCGGCCTTATCTCCATAACCCTTGATTCCACTATCTTTGAGAGCTCTATCCAACTCTTTCTGAAATGAATCCAGAGACTGGGCCACCACTGCCCTTTGGGGCAGAGCATTCCACACAGCCACCACACTCTGGGTGAAGAAGTTTCTCCTCATCTCTGTCCTAAATGGTCTATCCCGTATTTTTAAGCTGTGTCCTCTGGTTCAGCACTCACCCATCAGCGGAAACATGCTGCCAGAGTGTCCAATCCTTTCATAATCTTATATGTTTCAATCAGATCCCCTCTCAGTCTTCTAAACTCAAGGGTATACAAGCCCAGTCGCTTCAGTCTTTCAGTGTAAGGTAATCCCGCCATTCCAGGAATTGACCTCGTGAACCTACGCTGCACTCCCTCAACAGCCAGAATGTCTTTCCTCAAATTTGGAGACCAGAACTGCACACAATACTCCAGGTATGGTCTCACCAGGGCCCTGTACAGCTACAGAAGCACCTCTTTGCTTCTATACTCAATTCCTCTTGTTATGAAGGCCAGCATGCTATTAGCCTTCTTCACTACCTGCTGTACCTGCATGCTTGCCTTCATTGACTGGTGTACAAGAACACCCAGATCTCTCTGTACTGCCCCTTTACCTAAATTGATTCCATTGAGGTAGTAATCTGCCTTCCTGTTCTTGCCACCAAAGTGGATAACCATACATTTATCCACATTAAACTGCATCTGCCATGCATCTGCCCACTCACCTAACTTGTCCAGGTCACCCTGTAATCTCCTAACATCCTCATCACATTTCACCCTGCCACCCAGCTTTGTATCATCAGCAAATTTGCTAATGTTATTGCTGATACCATCTTCTATATCATTAACATATATTGTAAAAAGCTGCGGTCCCAGCACGGATCCCTGCGGTACCCCACTGGTCACTGCCTGCCATTCCGAAATGGAGCCGTTTATCACTACCCTTTGTTTCCTATCAGCCAACCAATTTTCAATCCAATCTAGTACTTTGCACCCAATATCATGCGCCCTAATTTTACTCACTAACCTCCTCTTTGGGACTTTATCAAAACCTTTCTGAAAGTCCAGGTACACTACAAGTACTGGATCTCCCTCGTCCATCTTCAGAGTTACATCCTCAAAAAATTCAAGAAGATTAGTCATGCATGATTTCCCCTTCATAAATCCATGCTGACTCTGTCCTATCCTGTTACTACTATCCAGATGTGCAGTAATTTCATCCTTTAAAATAGACTCCAGCATCTTTCCCACCACTGAGGTCAGACTAACTGGTCTATAATTTCCTGCTTTCTCTCTCCCACCTTTCTTAAAAAGTGGTATAACATTAGCCACCCTCCAATCCTCAGAAACTGACCCCGAATTTATCGAACTCTGGAAAATAATCACCAACGCATCTACGATTTCCCGAGCCACCTCCTTCAGTACCCTGGGATGTAGACCATCAGGCCCCGGGGACTTATCAACCTTCAGACCTAACAGTCTCTCCAACACCAAATCCTGGCAAATATAAATTCCCTGAAGTTCAGGTCCTTCAGCCACTGTTACCTCAGGGAGATTGCTTGTGTCTTCCCCAGTGAACACAGATCTGAAGTACCCATTTAATTCTTCTGCCATTTCTTTGTTCCCAGTAATATATTCCCCTGTTTCTGTCTTCAAGGGCCCAATTTTAGTCCTAACCATTTTTTTGCCTTGCACATACTTAAAAAAGCTTTTACTATCCTCCTTTATATTATTGGCCAGTTTACCTTCATACCTCATTTTTCCTCTGCGTATTTCCTTCTTAGTAATCCTCTGTTGCTCTTTAAAAGCTTCCCAGTCCTCAGTTTTCCCACTTATCTTTGCTATGTTATACTTTTTCTCTTTTAACTTTATATGTTTCTTAACTTCCCTCGTCAGCCACAGCCACCCATGCCTCCTCCTGGGATCTTTCTTCCTTTTAGGAATGAACTGATCCTGCAACTTCTGCATTATACACAGAAATATCCGCCATTGTTCCTCCACTGTCATCCCTGCTAAGGTATTGCACCAATGAACTTTGGCCAGCTCCTCCCTCATAGCTCCATAGTTCCCTTTATTCAACAGAAGTACTGTCACTCCCGACTGTACCCTCTCCCTCTTAAATTGCAGATTGAAGCTTAATGTATTATGGTCACTACTTCCCAATGGCTCCTTCACTTCGAGGTCTCTGACCAATTCTGGTTCGTTACACAATATCAGATCCAGAATTGCCTTCTCCCTGGTCGGCTCCAGCACCAGCTGCTCTAAGAATCCATCTCTGAGGTACTCCACAAAGTCTCTTTCTTGAGGTCCAATATCATCCTGATCCTCCCAGTCTACCTGCATGTTAAAATCCCCCATAACAACTGTAGTAACATCTTTGCGACAGGCCAATTTCAGCTCCTGATTCAACTTACATCCGACATCCAGACTACTGTTTGGGGGCCTGTAGGTGACTCCCAAGAGGGTCTTTTTACCCTTAGTATTTCACAGCTCTATCCACACTGACTCTACATCCCCTGACTCTAGGTCCCCCCCCGCAAGGGACTGAATATCCTCCCTTACCAACAAGGCCACCCCATCCCCTCTGCCCGTCAGTCTGTCCTTACGATAGCACGTGTAGCCTTGAATATTCATTTCCCAAGCCCTGTCTACTTGAAGCCACGTCTCAGTTATCCCCACAATATCGTATCTGCCAATTTCCAAAAGAGCCTTAAGCTCATCCATCTTATATTTAATGCTTCGTGCATTCATGTATAGTATTTTTAATTTGTTACTGCTCTCACCCTTCCCATCAACCCTTATTTCACTCAACTTTACAGCATGATCCCTTTCCGAGTTTTCTGCCTCATTGATACAGTTGTCTTTCTTGACTTCTCTTGTTCTAACTTTCCCTTCAATTTCCTTTTTAAACATCCAGTTTGTCCCCTCCCCCCCGCTACTTAGTTTAAATGTAGCGGTGTTGCAGTAGAAAACTGCCTGCCAGAATGCTGGTCCCTAACCTATTAAGGTGCAAACTGTCTCTCTTGTAGAATTTATGCTTACCACAAAATATACCCCAGTGATCCAAGAATTTAAATCCTTGCTTCCTGCACCAGTTCCCCAACCACACATTCAAGTCCATTATCTCCCTGTTTCTGGCCACACTAGCCCGAGGAACTGGAAGCAAACCGGAGATAACCACCTTGGACGTCCTGCTTTTCAGCCTTCTTCCTAGTTCTCCGAAGTCCCGCTGTAGTATGTTCCTCCTCTTCTTCCCGACATCATTTGTGCCGACATGTACCACCACCTCTGGCTCTTCACCTTCGTCCTTGAGGATTTCCTGCACTCTGTCTGTGATGTCTTTCACCCTGGCACCAGGAAGGCAACACACCCATCCTTAAATCCCGTCTGCTGCCACAAAAACCCCGGTCAGTTCCTCTCACGATGGAATCCCCTATTACCATGGCTCTGTGCGATGTCCGACTCTTCCACTCTGCCTCTGCGCCAACTTTTGATTGACAGACCTGGCCGCCTTGTGAACTGGCAGTGTCATCAGTCTCTACTGTTTCAACTTGTTCCTGACAGGTACTTCTCCCGGGGTCTCTTGCACCTGTCTTCTCTTTGCCTTCCTCATTGTCTGCTCTCTTCTGCTCTCTTCTGGCATGATTGGTGTAATAACCTCACTGAAGGTCTTGTCCAGAAAGATCTCGTTCTCTCAGATGAGCCTAAGGTCCTCGAGTTCTTTCATCAGCGCTGCAATATGCTCAGTCAATAGCTGAATGTGCACACACTTTCCACACATATACGAGCCAGACACACCAGGGTCGTTGACCTCCCACATCAAGCACGTAGCGCACTGAACCAGCTGGGCAGTCATGTCTTCACCCTCTTCAACTGTGGCGTAATCACTTCACTCAACCTCCTTGTCAAAGACGCCTGAGCTGAAGCCTCACTCTTTGATCCAAACTTCCTTAGACCCTCTTTTTGTGGCAAGTCTGTGGATTCTTAATTTAGGTTAGAGGAGGAGGGAGGGAGGGAGACCCTACTTTGTAGGACCTGGGGTTTAGAACACACCCACTCTCATAGTAATCACTTACTTCCTGACCGGCTTTGTTCTCAGCCTGAACTTCCGCCCAGCTCCCACCACTCTCTGCTGCGAAAAGACAGTTGGCGTCGAGGTAAGTTCTTTATATAGCAATCACTTACCTTCCCGACCGGCTTTGCGCTCAGCCTGAACTTCCGCCCAGCTCCCACCGCTCTCTGCTGTGAAAAGCTTTTGGCTTTCATTAACATGGGTATCGTGTTTAAGAGCCGCGAGGTTTTGCTACAGCTTTGCAAGTCCCTGGTGAGACCATACTTGGAATATTGTGTCCAGTTTTGGTCGCCCTACTATAGGAAAGATACAGAGGCTTTGGAGAGGGTGAAAAGAAGGTTTACCGGGATGCTGCCAGGACTGGAGGGCTTGCCTTAAGAAGAGAGGTTGACTGAGCTTGGACTTTTTTCTCTGGAGAGAAGGAGGAAGAGAGGTGACCTGATTGAGGTATATAAGATAATGAATCAATAGCCAGAATCTTTTCCCCAGGGCATCGTAATTTTAAGGGGGCATAGTTTTAAGATATTAGGAGAAAGGTATAGAGGGGACATCAGAGGAAGGTTTTTTATGCAGAGAGTTGTAAATACATGGCATGTGTTGCCAGCAGTGATGGTGGAAGTAGAGTCATTAGGGACATTTAAGCGACTGCTGAACATGCACATGGATAGTAGTGAATTGAGGAGTGCGTAGGTTAAGTTATTTTATTTTACATTAGGGTTAATGCTCCGCACAACATCATGGGCCAAAGGGCCTGTTCTGTGCTGTACTTTTCTATGTTCTATATTCTGTGATGTGGACTGTTTTCAAAATATCAACATTTATAGAATGTGACAGAATATTCTCCAAGTTCTTGGACGAGCACAACTTCAATAATGTTTAAGAAACCTGGCACCATCCACGACCAAGCAGTGCACTTGATCGCCACCAAATCCATAAATGTTCACTCCCTCCAGTGCCGATGCTTAGCAACAACACCATCTACAATATGCACCACAGAAGGAACATTCTTTCGACAGCACCTTCTAGACTTATATAAGTTGCTATCCAAAAGGACAAGGGTGGCAGGTACATGGGAACTTGCAACTTTCTCCCCAGCCACTCACCATCCGGACCTGGATATGTACAGCCATTCCTTTATCATAACAGAGCCAAATTCCTAAAGCCCCTTCCAAAACTGCAATGTGGGGGCACCTACACACAACAGATTGTAGCATTTCAAGACAACATTTTGCCAACAACTTCTACATGTCTGCTAGTGAAGGTCAATAAATACTGGTCCAACCAGCGAAACACAAATCTTCTGAATAAAGAAAAATATTTGAGGCGATTTTGATATGTATTATTGCATATAAGATTGCAAGTAGATTTCACATTATTTTCCATTTTCCCTTGCAGGGACCTGATTGAAATAAAATCTGGAAACAAGTACAGCTGTCTGATATTGGAGCAAACATCCCTGATGATTATCTGCCATTGAAACTGAGGGAAATAGGTAAATTGAAACACACAATTGTTCTAAAATCTCGCGATTTATTCAATCGCCCAAAACTAAAAATACCCCCAAGTTATCAGTCGATTGATGAATGGTGTGGTCATTCCTACTCAGAGAATGACAGAATCACACTAGTGTTTATACTGTAGTGGCCATTCACAACAATCAGTAATGCACTGACTCTCCAAGGGGACTGATTGTCATTCCTCTGTCTCTTCCACATACCCTTACACATTGTTTGCATTCACATAAACACGTTAAACCATCTGGTGTGCTAAATCAACGCTGCCTCCTACTTTCAGGCGGTGCATTCCAGAATTGAAGCATTCGTTGTATGAAACGTTTTCTGGTCACACCTCATTTGCCAATCACTTTAAGTCTGTCCCTTTCACTCTCAATGCTTTTCGGAGGAGGAACTAATGTTTACCATCGACTCTGTCCATCTCTCTCATGATTTTTGAAAACTTATATCAAATATCCTCTGAGCCATCTTCTTTCCAAGAAGAAAATCCTCAGCCTCTCCAATCTGTCATCATCACTGAAGCTCACCAAACCTGGAATCATTTTGCACTCACTCCCATTCTCCCTTTAGTGTGTCCCTGACACTTGAAATGAAATGAAATTATGCATAATTAGTAGAACCAATGTTCATAACATTGCAATGCACTGATATTAATGAGTATTCCTCATGCACACATTGAATCAAATATCAGAATTGATTTGGCTAAATGTCCTGATTTAGTCAAATGCATTGAGAATTTTGAGACATTCAGTCCATTTGCTTGTGTGAAATTGAGGAGAAAGTGAGGACTGCAGATGCTGGAGATCAGAGTCGTGAGTGTGGTGCTGGAAAAGTACAGCCAGTCAGGCAGCATCCGAGGAGCAGGAAAGTCAACGTTTCGGGCATATGCCCTTCATAACTGAGACTCCATGAGATTGCACCATTGCCAATTAAGTTTAATTTTCGGACTTACATTTCTCACTGAAAATTATTTAGTAAATATTAAGTCAACAGCATATTAACCATTTTAATATTCTTTCATACCGCAATCTGTCATTAACTTTCAATGCTCAATGAGGAGATGGATGCACCTTATTTTCAAATAGTACAGCTTGGGCCAACAATGACAATCCTGATTCCTGATAAAGGATTTATACCCGAATCATCGATTCTCCTGCTCCTCGAATGCTACCTGACCTGCTGTTCTTTTCTAGCACCACACTCTCGACTCTGACCTCTAGCATCTGCAGTCCTCACTCCCTCCCAACATTTTTGATGGACTTTACGCACAAATAAAGAATCAATAAAGAACATCAGCGCACAGCAATGTCTGACTGTTGACAAGTTCATTGCAAATCTCTAAGGAAAATTGGAATGAGCTGCCAAACCATAAAATCTGTCTGTAATTATAATTGTTTAGTTGAAAAATGCAGTAGGAACCAAATTTCTCATCAAATGTATTTTCATTATGCATAAAATAAGGGAAGTGTAAGTTCTTGGAACAGGAGAAAGAAACTGAATCAATCAGGCTTGTGACCTTGCAGGCGACTAGACATCATGTCCCAAGAATAATAATAATTATTGTTATTATTATCATTCATCAGCGTTTTTTCCCGTGTTGGAATGTATAATTCCAACTGTATGTAATTTTGTTATTGGGCTCAAATTTTACCATCGGCAATTATAGGAATTATGCCCGTCTCTATTCTGGTTCTGAATTGCTAGTAATAGAGTCATCCATTCATAGAGATGTGCAGCACGGAAACAGACCTTTCAGTCCAACTCATCCATGCTGACCAGATAGCCAAACCTAATCGTAACCATTTGCCAGCACCCAGCCCATATCCCTCTGAACCCTTCCTATTCATATACCCATGCAGATGCCTTTTAAATGTTGTAATTGTACCAGCCTCTACCACTTCCTCTGGCAGCTCATTCCATACACGTACTACGCTCTGCATGAAAATGTTGCCCATTAGGTCCATTTTATATCTTTGCCCTCTCACCCTAAACCTATGCCCTCTAGTTCGGGACACCCCACCCCAGGGAAAAGACCTTGTCTGTTTATCCTATCCACACCCCTCATGATTTTATAAACTTCGATAAGGTCACCCCTCAGACTCCGATGCTCCAGAGAAAAGAGCCCCAGCTTATTCAACCTCTCCCTTTAGCTCAAACCCTCCAACTCTGGCAACATCCTTGTAAATCTTTTCTGAGCCCTTTAAAGTTTCACAACATCCTCCGATAGGAGGGAGACCAGAATTGCACACAAATATTCCAAAAGTAGCCTAACCAATGTCCTGTATAGCTGCAACATGACCTCCCAACTCAGACCAATAAAGGAAACCATACCAAATGACTCCTTCACTATCCTATCTACCTGAGACTTTACTTTCAAGGAGCTATGAACCTGCACTCCAAGGTCTCTTTGTTCAGCAACACTCCCCAGGACCTAGCAGAGTCATGTTATAGCCGTGCCGCCTCACAATTCTTACTTGTCATCAGTTTGCAGAGTCATAGAGTCCTGGTCATTGCAGAGAAGGCAAGAGAAAGACAATAAAAGCGACGCCCATTCATTCGTTTTGGAGAGTCGGCACAGATAAGGCGGTCTGTGTGACCTCCCTCTGCGCTGTGATAAGTTTGTGATTCTGAACCAAATCAGAGTTGGACCAACAGAACGTGGGCCGTTAAGACAAAGCTAATATTTCCACAGCTCGGACATATCAGCCAACAGAATTTTAGCAGCGGAAAATACTGGGGATGCTGGAAATCAGAAACAGAAACTGAAATTGTTCGGAAAACTCAGCAATTCCTTTTCAGAACAGGTCACTGCACCCAAAACATTGACTCTAATTTGCCTTCACAGATGCTGCCAGATCTGCTGATGTTTTCCAGCAACTTCTGTTTTTGTTTCTGATTTCCATGATCCGCTGTCCTTTATATTCTTTTTGTCATTAAATACTTATCTAGTTAACTGAAGTTACATGTAGGCGAGTAATCGCCAGGTCTGGCTGACATGTGACTCTAGACCGTCAGCAGTATGACGGTATAACCTTCTGGGTTATTAGGGATGAACAGTAAACGCTAGGCAGTGATACCAGCAAACATAACCTAATTCCCAAAGCACATAAAACCACCGCAAAAGTATGAGGAAAGGCCAGTGCTAACTTACCAGGAACTCCAATCAGGGCCAGGATGGGGTAGTAAATTTTTTCAATGTTTGGAATGATGGCCAATTCCATTTTCCAGAGGTGAAGAATTGTGTTGGTGTTATTGAAGCACTGATAAGGAGCATTGAGGTTAGACTAATTTATAATGCAGAGAACTCTCAAATGAGGATAATTAGTCAACCATTAATGGACATTAGTCACAGGTAGTTGCACAAATTGAAGTGGCAGCTGGGTTTACCCTCATGCCAAGGCGAGAGCTCCTTATGATTCATAATTCCCATTGTGAATAAGGAATGAAATCATACAGCATTAGTTCAGTTATGTTAAAATTTCAATTTACTTTTGGTTCATTCCAATTCACTTTTTTTTAAAATTGCTGGAATGTGGAACATCGCTGGCTGGACAACCTTTTATTGCCTGCTCCGAGAGAAAGTGAGAGCTGTCTTTTTGAACTGCTGCAGTCCATGTGTGGGTAAACCCACCAAGCCCTGGGGGAGGGATTTCCAGGATCCATATTGAAGGAACACCGATATATCACCAAGTCAGAATAGTGAGTGGCTGGCGGGGGTGGGTTGGATTTGCAGATGGGGGTATTTCCATTTATCTGCTGCCCTCATTCTCCGAGATGGAAGTAATTGGATGTTTGAAAGGGGCTGTCTAAGGATCTAGTACACATTTCTACAGCATATCTTTTAAATAGCACACACTGCTGTCACGGAGAATCAGAGGTAGAGGTAGTGGATATTTGTGAATGTGGTGGCACTCACATGTGCTGCTTTGCCCTGGATGGTGTCACGCGTCTTGAGTGTTGTTGGTGTGGCACCGATCCAGGAAAGCGGTCGGTATGTCACCACATTCCCGACTGGTGCCTTGTAGTGTGGAGGAGTCAGGAGGTGAGTTAATCGCCACAATATTCCCAAGTCTCTGACTTCTGTTCAAATTTTCTCTGGCGATAATAAGTGCAAAATGTTTTAAAAAGAGTGCTTCAGATTAAGATTAATCCTCTCAATGTTTGTCGGTGTAAAAATATAATTTATACACCGGCCTGTGGTTTTTCCACAGATGGATTCATCTCTGAGAAGATTTGTGAGAAATCTCATTACTTTAGTACCATAACTGCTTCCAGAATCAAATCTGCCTTAGATACCACGTGAAAGTCTGAAGTAGATGTATGGAGGAAGGCGATTAGAATCATAGGAGTATCAACACTGGAGCCGTGTTTATCACTCAGGTCACTGGAACATAAATGAGCCTAGTACCAGGAGTTCTACGACACCGCGTTTTTGCATTCTGCTGCATAAACAATGTGGTAGATAATCACAGACATCACAGTGGTATTATTATTCACATCAGTATCAGCCAGTTACTAAAATTACTGACATCAACATAAGTCGGTTAATGCTGTGTGATATCGATAAAGAGGAGAAAGTGAGGTCTGCAGATGCTGGAGATCAGAGCTGAAAATGTGTTGCTGGAAAAGCGCAGCAGGTCAGGCAGCATCCAAGGGAACAGGAGAATCGACGTTTCGGGCATAAGCCCTTCTTCAGGAATGAGGAAAGTGTGTCCAGCAGGCTAAGATAAAAGGTAGGGAGGAGGGACTTGGGGGAGGGGCGTCGGAAATGCGATAGGTGGAAAGAGGTCAAGGTGAGGGTGATAGGTCAGACTGGGTTGGGGGCGGAGAGGTCGGGAAGAAGATTGCAGGTTAGGAAGGGGGTGATATCAATAAAGTCAACTAATGCTGTCTGATATCAAAAAGTCAGCTAATGCTGTCTGATATCAATACAGTCAGTTAATGCTGTCTGATATTAATACAGTCAGTTAATGCTGTCTGATATCAATACAGTCAGTTAATGCTGTCTGATATTAATACAGTCAGTTAATGCTGTCTGATATCAATACAGTCAGTTAATGCTGTCTGATATTAATACAGTCAGTTAATGCTGTCTGATAGCAAAAAAGTCAGTTAATGCTGTGTGATATCAATAAAATCAGTTAATGTTGTGTGATAGCAATAATGTCAGTTAATGTTGTGTGATATCAATAATGTCAGCTAATTCGGTCTGATACCAATAAAGTCAGTTAATGTCTGGCATCAATAAGGTCAGCTAATGCTGAGTGATATCAATAAAGTCAGTTAATGCTGTCTGACATCAGTTAATGCTGTGTGATATCAATAAAGTCACTTGAATTCTATAGACAGGACGATTTTCCACATTTTTGGCTTGACATGTTTATTGTAGTTGCAGGAGATGATTTTGGCGAGAGTGGAATGGGAATTTTGGAAGTACAGGTCTTCAGTGCATTTGCTGGCAAGATGTAAAGGTGGCCCGGTGGCTCAGTGGTTAGCACTGTTGCCTCACAGGGACCCAGGTTCGATTCCAGCCTCAGGCGACTGTCTGTGTGGATTCCGTATGTTCTCCCCCTGTCTGCGTGCATTTCTTTCAGGTGCTCCGGTTTCCTCCCACAGTACAAAGGTGTGCAGGTTAGGCGAATTGGCCATGCTAAATTGACCATAGTGTCCAGGGATGTGTAGGCTAGGTGCATTAGTCATGGGAAACGTAGAGTAAGGGGAATGGGTGTGAGTGTGATAACCTTTGGATGGTCGGTCTGGATTTGTTGGACCAAATGGTCTGTCTCCACACTATAGGGATTCTATGAAAGGCCCATCAGCATTGCATGATCCAATGCCTCCAACCATTTCTTCTTATGCCATGGAGTGAATCGAATTGCTGGAAGATTGGCAGCTCTCATACTAGGGACATCTGGAGGATGCCAAAAGAACCATTCACACCACACTTCTGGCTGAAGATTGTTGTAAATGCTTCGGCCTTATTTCTTCACTGATCTGCTTGTCTCCCCCAACATTTGATGAGGGAGGTGATGATTGTGGAGCCTCCTTTTCCAGTGAGTTGAAATGGTCTTCCACTACAGATCCAATACAGCAGCACTGAAGAACTCAGGTCTGCTCTGTCAGTTGTGGAATTGCTTAGCTCTGTCTATTACGTGTTTTTGCTGGTTAGCATGTAAGTAGTCCTGTTTTGTTGCTTCTCCAGATTAACACCTAATTTTTTATGCATGTCCGCTGCTACCCTCAGAATTTGTTCTTCCACTCGTTCACCAGGCTTGGTCCCCTGCCTGACGGTAATGGTAGAGTCAGGGATTTGCTGGTCACAAGATTACAAGTTGTGCTTGAGTAAAGTTGTGTTGCCGTTGATGGTCCACAACGTCTCATTGATGTCTCGTCTTATTTGATAACTTCTGTTCAAACTCTATCCCATTTAGGACAACGATAGTGCCAAATATGATGACTGTGTTCTCAAAGTGCAACCTGGAATTTGGTTGTCAGCATGATTGTTACTTTTATCGATATTGTCATAGGTAAATGGATCTGAAACAAGCACATCGGTGAGGTTACAGTCAGATACATTTTCGCCTCTTGTAAGTTCATTCTTCACCTGCCACAGCTCTGTCCTCCACGCAGCGGCTAGTTTGGCCTTTTACTAGTTGTGGTGCTGTCGAGCCATTCCTAATGGTGGACTTTAAAGTTCTCTATGTAGAGTATATTTCTGCCTTTATCATTGCTCAGTTCCAGTGATTCCTTCAACTGGTCTTCTAATTGGAGGAAGCCTGATTTGTTAGTGGAAGGGCAGGGAAGGTGAGCAGAAGTGTAACAAAGCAAGCGGTAGTCAGTTACTTTACCCACATCGTCATGATGTTGTGAGGACATACAGTCATACAGATGTACAGCACGGAAACAGACCCTTCGGTCCAACTCGTACATGCCGACCAGATATCCTAAATTAATCTCGTCCCATTTGCCAGCACTTGGCCCATATCCCCCTGAACCCTTCCTATTCATCTTGAACAGTGTTTTCACAATGCATTTTTCTTCTACATATTGTAATTATGAACTGCAAGCTGTGACAGCTCTGAAATTAATGCAGTGTAGATGGCTTCTTTTTCTGCTATTAAAGATTATGTGGGTGAAATTGGTTCGATTTTCAATCAATTGATGTTCTGTATTCTACCAGCCTGTTCAGAATTGTTTAATTTCTGAGGCAATGTTAAGAAACAAATTCTTCACTTAAATGTATTTTTGCTTGAATTAAATAATATCTGTGTTAATTAATTTTCAAAAAGTTTCGATTACATTTGTATTGACTGCTTGCATTCTTAAAGAAAACTTTGCTCTCAGTTGAAACTATTCCATAAATAACTTTAGTTAATATGTTTTCTATTTTTGTGATGCACATTTCATTAAAGGATCGGTGAGGTATTTGTGTAAATAACCACAGAAACATAACCCTGAGAATATATTATTAAGTGACAGAAACGTAACGAACATGTCCCCACCAACACAGAATGGAAATAGAGACAAAAATGCAAATGACATAAGAGATTCTAATGCAAATTTATTTCAAGATATTTTCTCCATTATATGGAAGGACGTCTCTGTTCAGATTTTGCAAATCTTCCCTCAAATTGCAAAGCATTGTAACACACGCATGCACACACACACGCACGCACACACATAAACACACACACACCTAGAAGAGTAGGAAAACATAGGTTAAATGATATGGCACGGACACATTATCAATGAAGAAACAGACTTTAAAACAATGAACTTATTGATAATAAGGAAGTACACATAATTAAGTAAAATTAGTATTGTGTTGTGACAATGGAGATTAACGGAGAAATATCAAATATCCAATTGGTAGGTAAAGGGAAGAGTTAGTGAATCTTTGCAGTAACTTGTCTCTGTAATTGAATGTACCAAAATCCATTAATCGTGAGCCAATCCTATCATTCGAGTAGAATCCCTACAGTGTGGAAACAGGCTATTTGGCCCAACAAGTCCACACCGAGCCTCCAAAGGGTAACCCATACAGACCCATTCCCCTATCCTATTACTCTGCATTTACCCTTGACTAATGCACCTAACCTACACACCCCAGGACATAATGGGCAATTCGCATGGCCAATTCACCTAACCTTTTTTTTAGATTAGATTAGATTACTTACAGTGTGGAAACAGGCCCTTTGGCCCAACAAGTCCACACCGACCCGCCGAAGCGCAACCCACCCATACCCCTACATCTACCCCTTACCTAACACTACTGGCAATTGAGCATGGCCAATTCACCTGACCTGCACATCTTTGGACTGTGGGAGGAAACCGGAGCACCCGGAGGAAACCCACGCAGACACGGGGAGAATGTGCAAACTCCACACAGTCAGTCGCCTGAGGCGGGAATTGAACCTGGGTCTCTGGCGCTGTGAGGCAGCAGTGCTAACCACTGTGCCACCGTGCCGCCCACCGTGCCGCCAACCTGCACATCTTTGGATTGTGGGAGGAAATCAGACAAGCGGAGAACGTGCAAATTCCACACGGTAGCCACTCAAGACGAGAAAGGAACTCGGGTCCCTGGCACTGTGAGGCAGCAGTGCTAACCACTGAGCCACCGTGCCACACCGATATAGGCTTGAAGCACTGCAGTCAACAAGAGGTCCAGACAGACTGCTAGGAACTGTAATTCTCTGATATTCAGCCAAGTGGGACCAGATTGGGTTGGGATATCTGGTCTGCATGGACGAATTGGATCAAAGGGTCTGTTTATGTGCTGTCCATCTCTATGACTCTGTCTCAGTCAGAGAAGGTAAAATGGGCTTCCTCTGCATATTAAATATCTATAATTCCCTGATTCTGTCAAAGATGAAAAAAATCCTCAGAAAGGATACAAGAGAATGGAAGACTCCTGTTATGAGAACAGGCTGATAAAGTTCGCACCATTCCCCACGGGACTGGAAAGATTGGCAAGTGACGCATAACAGTTTTCAAAATAATTTGAGGTTGCTCAGAGGAAACAGTGAATCATGATGCCCTCGGCCGATTTATTCAATAAGTAGGAGCCGTAGATTAAAAATCACAAGTGGCACAGTGGTTAGTACAGCTTTCTTATCGTGCCAGGGACCCAGGTTCGATCTAGCCTTGGATCTGTCTGCGTGGAGTTCTTACACGTCCCCCCTCCCCGTGTTTGCGTGAGTTTCTGCTGGGTGCTCCGGTTTCCTCCCACATTCTAAGGATGTGTAGGTTAGATGGATTGTCCATGGTGCATACAAGGTTATAGGGGGGGGGGGGGGGGGGGCTGGATTTGGTTCAGATGGGTGCAGACTTGCCAGGCCGAACGCCGACCCCCCCCACCCCACCGCCCCCACTGTCCGCAATGTAGATATTCTTAAAAGCATGGGGGCAATAGACACAGCCAGAATTTGACCAAAAAAAAAACTCCTGCTCAAAGTGGGTTTGATGAGGAACAATATTTCTGAAAACAGAAGTTTCTGGGAGGCCTGCTGAGCTTTTCCAGCAATTTCTGATTTTGTTTCTGATTTGCAGCATCCACAGTTTTTTTCAGTTTGTATTATATGCGAAAAGATTTGTAAGGTGACTGCAACAAGAAATTTAAAACAAAGTGTATGTGGACAGGAGTGTGAGGAAGTGGAAGAAACTTGGCGTGGTGGTGCTAGAATTTAAATTATTCTATGATTGTATGACTATTGCCAAATGAACTCAAATCCAGTTTTGAACCAAGCCCTGAGCCAGTTATTAGAGCAGTTGAAACTGCAGATCTGACATGGATTTTCTTAAGCCAAAATTACATTTCTACCAGTCACTTCTGCGCATATTGCTACTAAATGTCCCATTTTAGTTTTATTTTACTGGGCCCTATGTTGGTGTAATTTGTACCATATCCCATCCCTGATAATACCACAACAGATCGTGCTTTTCTGCAGTAGACCATGACTGCTCATATTACATCAGATTCTCTCAAAGTTATTAATGCGTTGGACCTCATTTCTTCTTTTATAATGATCAGTGTCTGTATTTGGCACATGACCATGTCCATATTTATATTCATAGAATCATCGAATTCCTACAGTGTGGAAACAGGCCATTAGGTCCAACAAGACCTCCGACCCAAACCCATCCGCACTCCTCTACATTTACCCCTAACCTACACATCCCTGAACATTATGGGCAATTTCGCATGGCCAATTCACCCTAACCTGGCATATCTTTGGATTGTCGGAAGAAACCAGAGTACCCGGAGGAAACCCATGCAGACACAGGGAGGATGTGCAAACTCCACACAGCCACCCGTTCTGGGCCTTATCTCAGATATTACTGCTGTAGACCATGGCTTTGTTTATTTTGCAATACTTTCTGCTTGAGTTTTTTTTAACTGGACCGTGTGCCTGTTATATTACACTGGGCCAGTCTTACTTGCTACAAGTTTCAGTTTATATTTCATCCATGCTGTTTCAATAACCAACAGTTCTCACATCAAAGTTGCTTCCACCATTTATTCAGGATCAGCGGGTCACAGACAGTCACCAGCTGCAGCTTACAACTTGTCACAATGGTCGTGCATCAATTGTGTCGCAAGTGGAGTCATCTTTTATTTTTCGACGAGTCTCATGCAACCCCTGCATTGAAATAAGCCGGTTGTATGACTGGAGAAGCTATGTCCCAGATTGAAATGTGACTTAGAAAATAGCACACAGAACATTACAGCACAGTACAGGCCTTTGGCCTTCGATGTTGTGTCTACCTGTGTAATCAATCTGAAACCCCTCTATCCTACGCTTTTCCATTTTCATCCACATGTTTATCGACGTGTTTGAAGGAAAAACGGGCAAGCTTTCACCCAGATTAACCAAGCAGTAGTCTCACATAGTTAAGGGCATTGATTCAATCCAGACAATGTTTCTTTCACTCCAGGCATGTTCTGTCCCACACGCAAGGCCGACACGGGCCAGGCAATGATACATTATTGGGAAGGAGTTTCATAAATCATAGATCATAGATCAGAGAACAATGCAGCTCTGAACAGGCCCTTCGGCCCTCGATGTAGCGCCGACCTGTGAACTATTCTAAGCTCATCCCCCTACAGTACCCCATCATCATCCATGTGCTTATCCAAGGATTGTTTAAACCTCCCTAATGTGGCTGAGTTAACTACATTGGCAGGGAGGGCATTCCACGCCCTTACCACTCTCTGAGTAAAGAACATGCCTCTGACATCTGTCTGAAATCTATCACCCCTCAATTTGTAGTTATGCCCCCTCGTACAAGCTGACGTCATCATCCTGGGATGTCATTATCTATCCTATCTAATCCTCTGATCATCTTGTATGTCTCTATCAAATCCCCTCTTTGCCTCCTCCTTTCCAATGAGAACAGATTTCTATAGGGATTCTTAACATGAGCCTTTGAACATTCAATACCATTAAGCCTCATGGCATAAATTCAAACATGGGCAAGGACACCTCCAGCTGATTTGGGTCAAGGTCCTCATCATTGCCACCTTAGAGTTAATACTCCTCTATGTTGAACACCATTTGGAGGAAACAGGGAGATTTGGCAAGGACACAGAATGCACTCTGGGTGACGAAATGTAAAGTCCAGAATCAAAAGTGACTTGGTAGCAGAGCTACTAACCGAGCTATTTGATATGGTCAGTAGCAAGTCATGTTGAAAGCATCAACAGGGGTGAAAATATATGATCTCACCCTAGCCAAGCTACCTGTCTTAGATGGAACTCTCCATGACAGTTTCAGGAGAAGCAACCACTCCATAAACATGTGCTATCTTCTTTGAGGACATACTCCAACATGCTGTTTGGGATAGATTTTGAATTAAAGACTAGATGACCATGAGATTCTAAGGACCATTAATAGCAGTTGAATTCAACCACAATGTGTAACCATATGATCTGGAATATCCTCAGTTCTCAATCATCATCAGGTAATTGGATCAACACAGTTTCAAAGGGCAGTGTATTGGGCCATCCCAAGAACAGCGCCAGGCATCCGTAAAAATGAAATGTAACTGTGTGACTTACAATGCAGGACTACTCAGATCAATCATCATCGATCATCATCGCATCCTCCAACATCAAGAACCTGGACAGGACAGATCATTTAAACACTGTGGCTAAAATGAAAGGTCAGAGAGTGGGAAGTCTAACTCTCCAAAACCTGTCCGCTACCTACAAGGTACAAGTCAGGAGTATGTTGAATACCCTCGACTTGCTTGGGTTTATATAACATAAGCAATATTCAAGAAGCTCAAAACTCGTGAGGACAATACAGTACACTCCACAGGCACCCACAAACCATAAAGTATTTACTATGTCAACCACCGATGTCCATTAGCAGCAGTATGCACCTTTTGCATGATGCACTGCTGTAAGAGTCCTCCAAAAGCACCTTCCAACTCTTCAATCTCCCCCACCCAGAAGAACAAGGACAGCAGATTCATGAGAACATCAGAACTTGCTGGTTTCCCTCCAAGCTGCACATCATCCTGACTTGCAATGGTATTGTTTGTTTTGTTTTCCCCCTTGTTGCTATCTCACTGAATCTGAAGCTCCCTCACGGCATTCAGGGTGCACTTACACCTGAAGGCCTGGAACAACTCCATAAGGTTGTTTGTCACTATCTTCTCAAAGAGCTGTGAACAATAAATCAGGATTAGAGTGGTGCTGGAAAAGCACAGCAGGTCAGGCAGTATCCGAGGAGCAGGAAAATCGACATTTCGGGCCGGATCCCTTCATCAGGAACGAGGCTGCGAGCCTCCTGGATGGAGAGATAAATGAGAGGGTGTGGGACTGGGGGAAAGTTAGCTGAGAGTGCAGCAGGTGGATGGAGGTGGGGGCTGTAAAGGTTATAGGTCTGAGAGGAGGGTGGAGTGGATAGGTGGGAAGGAAGATTGCGAGTTGTGAACAAGAAGTTGTTCATTTGTAAATGTTAGCCGAGTCAGCAATGCCTTATGAAACAAAATAATTAAATAAGATGTCCTCAACTATTGGGCTGACAGGGCGGCTCAGTGCTTAGCACTGCTGCTTCACAGCACTAGCGACCTGAGTTCCATCCCAGCCTCGGGTGACTGTCTGTGTGGCGTTTGCACGTTCTCCCTGTGTCTGTGTGGAGTTTGCACATACTCTCTTTGTCTGCATGGGTGCCTTCCCACAGTCCAAAGATGTGCAGGATGGGTGGATTGGCCATGGTAAATTGCTCATAGTGTTCAGGAATGTGTAGGTTAGGTGCATTAGTCAGGAATAAATGTAGGATAATTGGGGAGGGGAATGGGTCTGGATGGGTTATTCCTTGGAGAGCTGAAAATGTGGTGCTGGAAAAGCGCAGCAGGTCAGGCAGCATCCAAGGGACAGGAGAATCGACGTTTCTGGCATAAGCCCTTCTTCAGAAATGAGGAAAGTGTGTCCAGCAGGCTAAGATAAAAGGTAGGGACTTGGGGGAGGGGCTTTGGAAATGCGATAGGTGGAGGGAGGTCAAGGTGAGGGTGATAGGCCGGAGTGGGGTGGGGGCGGAGAGGTCAGGAAGATGATTGCAGGTTAGGAAGGCGGTGCTGAGTTCGAGGGATTTGACTGAGACAAGGTGGGGGGAGGGGAAATGAGGAAACTGGAGAAATCTGAGTTCATCCCTTGTGGTTGGAGGGTTCCCAGGCAGAAGATGAGGCGCTCTTCCTCCAACCGTCGTGTTGCCATGGTCTGGCGATGGAGGAGTCCAAGGACCTGCATGTCCTTGGTGGAGTGGGAGGGGGAGTTAAAGTGTTGGGCTACGGGGTGGTTGGGTTGGTTGGTCCAGGTGTCCCAGAGGTGTTCTCTGAAACCTTCCGCAAGTAGGCGGTCTGTCTCTCCAATATAGAGGAGGCCACATCGGGTGCAGCGGATGCAATAGATGATGTGTGTGGAGGTGCAGGTGAATTTGTGGCGGATATGGAAGTGTCCCTTGGGGCCTTGGAGGGAAGTAAGGGGGTGGTGTGGGTGCGAGTTTTGCATTTCTTGCGGTTGCAGGGGAAGGTGCCGGGAGTGGAGGTTGGGTTGGTGGGGGGTGTGGATCTGACGAGGGAGTCACGGAGGGATTGGTCTTTTCAGAACGCTGATAGGGGAGGGGAGGGAAATATATCCCTGGTGGTGCGGTCCGTTTGGAGGTGGCGGAAATGACAGTGGATGATATGTTGTACATGGAGGTTGGTGGGGTGGTAGGTGAGGACCAGTGGGGTTCTGTCCTGGTGGCGGTTGGAGGAGCGGGGCTCAAGGGCAGAGGAGCGGGAAGTGGAAGAGATGCGGTGGAGGGCATCGTCGATCACGTCTGGCGGGAAATTGCGGTCCTTGAAGAAGGAGGCCATCTGGGTTGTATGGTTTTGGAACTGGTCCTCCTGGGAGCAGATGCGGCGGAGACGAAGGAATTGGGAATATGGGATGGCGTTTTTACAGGGGGCAGGGTGAGAGGAGGTGTAGTCTAGGTAGCTGTGGGAGTCGGTCGATTTATAGTAGATGTCCGTGTCGATTCGGTCGCCCGAGATAGAAATGGAAAGATCTAGGAAGGCAAGGGAGGAGTCTGAGACGGTCCAGGTGAATTTGAGGTCGGGGTGGAAGGTGTTGGTAAAGTGGATGAACTGTTCAACCTCCAGTGATATATTCTTTGGAGAGCCAGTGAGGATGTTTTGGGCCAAAAGGTCTGTTTCCACCTGTAGGGATTCTGTTCTTTTAAACCAATGATATGGAACATAGAACATTACAGCACCGTACAGGTGCTTTGGCCCTCAGTGTTGTGCCAACCTGTGGAAGCAATCTGGAGCCCATCTATCCTACACGATCCTATTTTCATCCATATGTTTATCCAATGACCGTTTAAATGCCCTTAATGTTGGCGAGTCTACTGCTGTTCCAGGCAGTGTGTTCAACGCCCCTACTATTCTCTGAGTAGTAACATGATGTTAAGTTAGGACATGAAATCTTGTTTGAGTGTTGCTTTGAAAAGAAAAGTGTTACCTCAGTTTTTCCTCCTGCATCCATTAGATTAGAAATGCTGAAAGAAATCAGAAATGTATACTGCACGAGGAGAAGATAACGAATTGTTTGGTAAGTGCACCTGAGTGGGAGAAGAGTTATCATGGATAATGCGCCATTTTGTTTGAATTTAATACAAACAGTTCGACTGTGGCAGGCAAAATCAATGCAATACTGGTTGCACTAGGGAATGGCCGTCCCCCATTTTTATTTGTTTGAGAAAGACTGACGTCACGTATATGCCCAAACAATGGATAGATCATGTTAAACAGCATGTTGCTTCATATGTTCAAAGCAGACTGACTTTTCAAAACTCAGAAGAAAGTATTCAAAATTAGATGTGACTCCGTGATTGGATTCTCCGAACCAATCCTGACTGTCTTTTCAAACCTAATGAGCATTTCCAGTTGGGTTTGCAGTATGGCCCACTCCCGAGTGCTCTCAGCTCCATGTGATCACCCACAATGCCCTGATCCTTGTCAAAACCAGAAGCTCCTTCCGGACATCCTGATGCAAAACTTGGCTTGAATTCAAAGAAATATTTGGCAGTTAAAGACATGACCCTACATCTTCCAATCAGAATCCAATTGTCAACCGTCTTTCTATTGTTGTTCCCTTTGAAATTGGCCACTCTTGAAATTCGCTCCTGGCGATTTCTTTTACGTTATTATTCGTTTACAGATGTATCATTGCTGGCTGTACCAAACTTCATTGTCCGATTTAAAACGCAAGATTTTCATCAGGCAACCATCAGAACAAAGTTGCAAAAATACCAAACTACCAATTTCTACTTCATGGAGGACTCAGCAAAGTGTCTTTCTTCAGTAATGCTGAAGTGCTGAACTACCAAGCAACTAAACGTTACTCAAATAGGCCAGAAATAATCATCAGGAAGGGCTTCTGCCCGAAACATCTGCCTCCATTATCCTGTTCTTCCTGAGGCATATCCTACAGTGCAGATGTCACTCGGCTGAAGGTGAAAAGATCCACTTGCATTCAATATGAAACCCTTTGCAAAACATCTTAAATTGTTTACGAAATGAAATCAATTCCCCTTGGCACGAATCTCTGTTTCAACATTTTATCCCCCTTTTCCAGGTCAAGTGAGCATTTGAATGGCACATGTCACGGCTTTTCTGCACCTGTTTGTTAAGCTTTCTGTCTCTGAATCTTAATTTTGTCGTGTGAGTAATTCTCAAAATAGAGCTCCATAATTAATGAAAGAAATGTGCAATGTGATTATGTCATACAATTTGAAACGTGTGAAAGAACTACAATTGAAATGTATCATTTATTGCAATGGTTGCTTGCATTTTATTTTCTCTACAGTCATTGTGCCTGACTCAGAAAATAGAATATATTTGTTTTCAGGCCAAATGTTAAATTATTTTGGATTTTTCTATTGTTGTTCCCTTTGAAATTGGCCACTCTTTTTCTTCGCAACAGAGAGCGGCGGGAGCTGGGCGGAAGTTCAGACGGAGCGCAAAGCCGGTCGGGAAGGTAAGTGATTACTATTAGAGTGGGTGTGTTCTAAACCCCAGGTCCTACAAAGTAGGGTCTCCCTCCCTCCCTCCTCCTCTAACCTTAATTAAGAGTCCACAGACGTGCCACAAAAAGAGGGTCTAAGGAAGTTTAGATCGAAGAGTGAGGCTTCAGCTCAGGAATCTTTGACAAGGAGGTTGAGTGAAGTGATTACGCCACAGTTGAAGAGGGTGAAGACATGACTGCCCAGCTGGTTCAGTGCGCTACGTGCTTGATGTGGGAGGTCAACGACTCTGGAGTGTCTGGCTCGTATATGTGTGGAAAGTGTGTGCACATTCAGCAATTGACTGAGCATATTGCAGCGCTGATGAAAGAACTCGAAGACCTTAGGCTCATCCGAGAGAATGAAATCTTTCTGGATAAGACCTTCAGCGATGTTATTACACCAATCATGCCAGAAGAGAGCAGAAGAGAGCAAATGATGAGGAAGGCAGAGAGGAGACAGGTGCAAGAGACCCCGGGAGAAGTACCTGTCAGGAACAAGTTGAAGCTTTTGGAAGCAGAGACTGATGACACTGCCAGTTCGCAAGGCGGCCAAGTTTGTCAATCAAAAGTTGCCGCAGAGGCAGAGTGGAAGAGTCGGACATCGCACAGAGCCGTGGTAATAGGGGACTCCATCGTGAGAGGAACTGACCGGGGTTTTTGTGGCAGCAGACAGGATTTAAGGATGGTGTGTTGCTTTCCTTGTGCTAGAGTGAAAGACATCGCGGACAGAGTGCAGGAAATCCTCAAGGATGAGGGTGAAGAGCCAGAGGTGGTGGTACATGTCGGCACAAATGATGTCGGGAAGAAGAGGAGGAACGTACTACAGCGAGACTTCGGAGAACTAGGAAGAAGGCTGAAAAGCAGGACGTCCAAGGTGGTTATCTCCGGTTTGCTTCCAGTTCCTCGGGCTAGTGCGGCCAGAAACAGGGAGATAATGGACTTGAACGTGTGGTTGAGGAACTGGTGCAGGAAGCAAGGATTCAAGTTCTTGGATCACTGGGGTATATTTTGTGGTAAACATAAATTCTACAAGAGAGACGGCTTGCACCTAAATAGGTTAGGGACCAGTATTCTGGCAGGCAGGTTTTCTACTGCAACACCGCTACATTTAAACTAAGTAGCGAGGGGGAGGGGACAAGCTGGATGTTTAAAAAGGAAATTGAAGGGAAAGTTAGAACAAGAGAAGTCAAGAAAGACAACTGTATTAATGAGGCAGAAAACTCGGAAAGGCATCATGCTGTAAGGTTGAGTGAAATAAGGGTTGATGGGAAGGGTGAGAGCAGTAACAAATTAAAAATACTATACATGAATGCACGAAGCATTAGACATAAGATGGATGAGCTTGAGGCTCTTTTGGAAATTGGCAGATACGATATTGTGGGGATAACTGAGACGTGGCTTCAAGTGGACAGGGCCTGGGAAATGAATATTCAAGGATACACGTGTTATCGTAAGGACAGACTGACGGGCAGAGGGGGTGGGGTGGCCTTGTTAGTAAGGGATGATATTCAGTCCCTTGCACGGGGGGACCTAGAGTCAGGAAATGTAGAGTCAGTGTGGATAGAGCTTCGAAATACCAAGAGTAAAAAGACTCTCTTGGGAGTCATCTACAGGCCCCCAAACAGTAGTCTGGATGTCGGATGTAAGTTAAATCAGGAGCTGAAATTGGCCTGTCGCAAAGATGTTACTACACTTGTTATGGGGGATTTTAACATGCAGGTAGACTGGGAGAATCAGGATGGTATTGGGCCACAAGAAAGAGACTTTGTGGAGTGCCTCAGAGATGGATTCTTAGAGCAGCTGGTGCTGGAGCCGACCAGGGAGAAGGCAATTCTGGATATGGTATTGTGTAACGAACCAGAATTGGTCAGAGACCTTGAAGTGAAGGAGCCATTGGGAAGTAGTGACCATAATACATTAAGCTTCAATCTGCAATTTGAGAGGGAGAGGGTACAGTCGGAAGTGACAGTTCTTCTGTTGAATAAAAGGAATTATGGAACTATGAGGGAGGAGCTGGCCAAAGTTCAATGGTGCAATACCTTAGCAGGGATGACCGTGGAGGAACAATGGCGGATATTTCTGTGCATAATGCAGAAGTTGCAGGATCAGTTCATTCCTAAAAGGAAGAAAGATCCCAGGAGGAGGCATGGGCGGCCTAGGCTGACGAGGGAAGTAAAGAAACATATAAAGTTAAAAGAGAAAAAGTATAACATAGCAAAGATAAGTGGGAAAACTGAGGACTGGGAAGCTTTTAAAGAGCAACAGAGGATTACTAAGAAGGAAATACGCAGAGGGAAAATGAGGTATGAAGGTAAACTGGCCAAGAATATTAAGGAGGATAGTAAAAGCTTTTTTAGGTATGTGCAAGGCAAAAAAATGGTTAGGACAAAAATTGGGCCCTTGAAGACAGAAACAGGGGAATATATTACTAGGAACAAAGAAATGGCAGAGGAATTAAATGGGTACTTCAGATCTGTGTTCACTGGGGAAGCAATCTCCCCGAGGTAACAATGGCTGAAGGACCTGAACTTAAGGGAATTTATATTTGCCAGGATTTGGTGTTGGAGAAGCTGTTAGGTCTGAAGGTTGATAAGTCTCCGGGGCCTGATGGTCTGCATCCCAGGGTACTGAAGGAGGTGGCTCGGGAAATCGTGGATGCGTTGGTGATTATTTTCCAGAGTTCAATAGATTCGGGGTCGGTTCCTGAGGATTGGAGGGTGGCTAATGTTATACCACTTTTTAAGAAAGGTGGGCGAGAGAAAGCAGGTAATTATAGACCAGTTAGTCTGACCTCAGTGGTGGGAAAGATGCTGGAGTCTATTATAAAGGATGAAATTACTGCACATCTGGATAGTAGTAACAGGATAGGACAGAGTCAGCATGGATTTATGAAGGGGAAATCATGCTTGACTAATCTTCTTGAATTTTTTGAGGATGTAACTATGAAGTTGGACGAGGGAAATCCAGTAGATGTAGTGTACCTGGACTTTCAGAAAGCTTTTGATAAAGTCCCACAGAGGAGGTTAGTGAGTAAAATTAGGGTGCATGGTATTGGGGGCAAAGTACTAGATTGGATTGAAAATTGATTGGCTAATAGGAAACAAAGGGTAGTGATAAACGGCTCCATTTCGGAATGGCAGGCAGTGACCAGTGGGATACCGCAGGGATCCATGCTGGGACCACAGCTTTTTACAATATATGTTAATGATATAGAAGATGGTATCAACAATAACATTAGCAAATTTGCTGATGATACAAAGCTGGGTGGCAGGGTGAAAAGTGATGAGGATGTTAGGAGATTACAGGGTGACCTGGACAAGTTAGGTGAGTGGGCAGATGCATGGCAGATGCAGTTTAATGTGGATAAATGTATGGTTATCCACTTTGGTAGCAAGAACAGAAAGGCAGATTACTACCTCAATGGAATCAATTTAGGTAAAGGGGCAGTACAGAGAGATCTGGGTGTTCTTGTACACCAGTCAATGAAGGCAAGCATGCAGGTACAGCAGGTGGTGAAGAAGGCTAATAGCATGCTGGCCTTCATAACAAGAGGAATTGAGTATAGAAGCAAAGAGGTGCTTCTGCAGCTGTACAGGCCCTGGTGAGACCACACCTGGAGTACTGTGTGCAGTTCTGGTCTCCAAATTTGAGAAAAGACATTCTGGCTATTGAGGGAGTGCAGCGTAGGTTCACGAGGTCAATTCCTGGAATGGCAGGATTACCTTACACTGAAAGACTGAAGCGACTGGGCTTGTATACCCTTGAGTTTCGAAGATTGAGAGGGGATCTGATTGAGACGTATAAGATTATGAAAGGATTGGACACTCTGGCAGTAGGAAACATATTTCCACTGATGGGTGAGTGCCGAATCAGAGGACACAGCTTAAAAATACGGGGTAGACCATTTAGGACAGAGCTCAGGAGAAACGTCTTCACCCAGAGAGTGGTGGCTGTGTGGAATGCTCTGCCACAGGGGGCAGTGGAGGCCCAGTCTCTGGATTCATTTAAGAAGGAGTTGGATAGAGCTCTCAAAGATAGTGGAATCAAGGGTTATGGAGATAAGGCAGGAACAGGATACTGATTAGGAATGATCAGCCATGATTATATTGAATGGCGGTGCAGGCTCGAAGGGCTGAATGGCCTACTCCTGCACCTATTGTCTATTGTCTATTGTCTAATTGAGTATTCAACGAGGAGAAAGTGAGCACTGCAGATGCTGGAGATCAGAGTCGAGAGTGTGGTGCAGGAAAAGCTTAGCAGGTCAGGCAGCATCCGAGGAGCAGGAGAATCAACATTTCGGGCATAAGCCCTTCATTCCTGATGATGGGTTTATGCCCAAAATGTCGACTCTCCTGCTCCTCAGATTCTGCCTGACCTGCTCTGCTTTTCCAGCACCCCACTCTCGACAGTTGAGCATTCAATAATGTCAGACACCGTCTTGTTCACTGTCATTTTAATAGCATTAGCTTATTTGGTGATTAAACGTTGTGCTATGTTGCATTTTAACTTGACATTTTAAAATTTTATTTGTGATGCAAGTGCTTTGACCATCACTGATTTCTTTCAGTTTCTGCAGACAATAGTATTTCAGTTTGTTTCTGCTAACAGTTGTAGGACCAATATCTTGTATTAAGATAGATTTATTGAGTTGAGTTTCTGAAAAAAAGGATTTAAAGATGCATTTAAATTCTACGATTGCCTTGCCATTTTAGCATGAATGTTAATGGCTGCGTAAAGTCACGTGCATCGATATTGTAAAGAAACCTCTTTTGACACACCTCTGAAGCTGGCAGGACTTGAACCCAGGTCTTTTAGTTTAAAAGGTACAGAACCTCACTAACACTGCATCAGTGGGGCCCTGATTTTAGCATGCAAATCTTTTGGAATAAGATTCCACCATTTAAGCTGTACCTTTTTCAGGACTTTTAGAATTAACTTGCTCAGACATGTGCCTGGGGCAAGTGAAAGTTGAAGCCAGACTGTATTGCTCAAAGGTAAGGGCACTATACCACTGTACCTCAACAGTGCAGGCATATCTCATGTGTTATGACTATTACTGTTTAAGGATGTTTCTAAATCCATGTGCATGAATGAATGAGTGTGTTTCTAAGTGTATTTATTCCCATTTTATTACAGTGTATTTTTCTTCTGATTGCTTGAACATATTTTTTCCATCTCTATTTGATCTAAAGCGCAAAATGTTGAATCCATTTGGGAGGAGATCAGGAATAGGAAGGCGAATTGGAAGTCAATGGTGGGAGTAATCTATGGGCCACTCAATAATAATGTTACAGTGGCACAGGAGATTACTCAAGAAATATCTGACGCATGTAAGAATGGAACGGCAATAGGCATGGGGGACCTTAACATGCACACTGATTGGCCGAATCAAGTCAGTAGAGGTAGTCTTGAAAAGGAGCCCATCCGTGATATCTTTCTTGAACAGCATGTTACTGAATCTACAAGAGAGCGTGCAATCTTAGATCTGATCCTGTGTACTGAGACAGGTCCAATTAATGTACTCGTAGTAAAGGATCCTCTCAGAAAGAGTGATCACAGTATGATCGAATGTCAGATACAAATGGACGGTGAAATAATATCATCTAAAACCAGGGTGTTATGCTTAAACAAGGGAGACTGTAATGGGATGAGGAAGGAGTTGGCTCAATGAGACTGGCAAGGCAAGTTATATGGTGGAACCGCTGAGGAACAGTGGAGGACTTTCAAAGAGATTTTTCACAGTCTTCAAGGAAAGTATATTCCGGTCAAAAACTGGGATAGCAAGGGCAGGAAGAGCCAGCCTGGGATAACCAAGGAAATAAAGGAAGGCATCCAACTCAAAGCTCAGGCCTACAAAGTAGCCAAGACTAGTAGGAAACAGGAGGATTGGGAAAACATTAAAAACAGCAATGAATCGTGAAGCAAACAACAATGAAAGGAAATATAGATTATGAATGCAAACTAGCACAGAATATAAAAACAGGTCGGAAAAGTTTTTATAAATACATAAAACAGAAAAGGGTGGCTAAAGTGGATGTAGGTCCCTTGCACGATGAGAAAGGGGAATTAATATTGGGTAGTGCTGAAACAGCTGAGGCCCTGAATAAGTATTTTATGTCAGTCTTCACAGTGGACGATGTGTCTAACATGCCCAAAGAATGATGTTAAGGATCCAATGGGAGATGAGGACCTCACCTCAATAGTAATCGCTAAAGGAGTAGTGTTGAGTAAACGTGAAGGACTAAAGGTAGATCCATCCCAAGGTGCTGAAAGAAATGGCGGAAGATATTGTCGATGTGTTAGTGGTAATTTACCAACATTCAGTGGACTCAGGGCAGGTCCCAGTGGAATAGAAGACAGCAAATGTCACCCTGCTGCTTCAAAAAGGGTGTAAGCAAAAGGCAGGTAAGTTAGCTTAACATTTGTCATCAGGAAAATGCTGGAGGCTATTGTTAAAGAAGAAGTAGTGAGCCATCTGGATGGAAAGGGTTCCATCAGGCAGACGCAGCACGGATTCAGGAAGGGAAGGTCGTGTTTTACAAACCTACTGGAGTTCTTTGAGGATATAACAAGTGCAGTAGATAGAGGGGAACAGGTGGATGTCGTATACTTGGATTTTCAGAAGGTGTTCAATAAGGTGCAGCATAAAAGACTCATCCATCAGATAAGAATGCATGGAGTTGCAGAGAATGTATGAGCCTGGATAGAGGACTGGTTAACAGAGAGTTGGGATACACAGATATTTCTCTGGTGGAAATCAGTGGTGAGTGGGGTGTCATAGGTGTTGGTGTTGGGCCCGCAACTGTTCATGATATATATATAAATGATTTGGAAGAGGAGATCAAGTGTAACGTACCCGAGTTTGCTGATGACACTAAATTGAGTCAAAAGGCAAACTGTGCAGGGGATGTGGAGGGGGGTGCAAAGAGATTTAGACAGGTTAAGTGAGTGGGCACAGGTCTGGCAGGTGGACTACAATGTTAGTAAATGTGAGGTTATCCACTTTGGAAGTAAAAATAGTAGGTCAGAGTATTATATAAGTGGTGAAAGATTGCAGCATGCTGTTGTGCAGAGGGGCTTAGGAGTGATGATAGATGAATCACTAAAGGTTGATTTGCAGATACAACAGGTAATCAGGAAGGCAAACAGAATATTGGCTTTCAGAGGAATCGGAGATAAGAGCACAGAGGTTCTGCTGCGATTACACAAGATGTTGGTGAGACTGCACCTGGAGTATTGCGCGCAGTTCTGGTCTCCATATACTGGCTTTGGAGGTGGTGCAGAGGAGGCTCACCAGGTTGGTTCTGGAGATGAGGGGTGTCACCATATGAGGAGAGGTTGATCCGCCTGGGAGTGTACTCGCTAGAGTTTAGAAGAATGAGAGGGGATCTTACAGAAATGAATAAAATTATGAAAGGGCCAGACAAGATAGAGGCAGCCAAGTTGTTTCCACTGATGGGTGAGACTAGGTCAGGGAACATAGCCTCAAGATTAGGACAGAGATGAGGAGGAACTGCTTTTCCCAGGGCGTATTGAATCTGTGGAATTCTCTGCCCCAGGAAGACGTGGAGGCAGCTTCATTAAATATATTTAAGACCCAGTTGGAAGAGTTTTTGCATGGTAGGGGGAATGAAGGGTGATGGGGATAATACAGGTAGGAGGAGCTGAGAGAATGGATAGATCAGCCCTGATCTGAATGAATGGTGGAGCATGCTCGACGGGCCAATTGGCCTACTCCTGCTTCTGTTACTATGAAACTACGAAATTTGTGAGTGACTATGTTCTATGAAGTTATGCATTCTCAGAAATCTATCTCTGTCTAATTCCAAAACTCTCTCTATCGCATCATCTTCATACCGCCTGAGTCGGAGGAAGTGGCTAACTTCATCCTCTGATTTGCTAACCCGAATTAACTCAACTTCACATGGTGTACAATAATTGCAAATCAAAATGGCAAGGCAACTGGAGGGGGTTAGTTGTCCAGAGGATGAAAGGATGGAAGTTGATTGAGTGTGTCAGTGTTTGTGTGCATGTGCCTGTGTTTATGTGTGTGGTGCCAATCTGTGTCTGTGTATGCAGATTAGATTCCTTACAAGCCTTCAACACAACAAGTCCATGCTGACCCTCCGAAGAGTAACCCACCCAGACCCATTTCCCTCTGACTAATGCACCAAACACTAATCCACCTGACCTGCACATCTTTGGACTGTGGGAGGAAACAAGAGCACCCTGAGGAAATCCACGCAGACACAGGGAAAACGTGCAAACTCCACACAGACAGTCACCCGAGGCTGGAATCTAACCTGGGTTTCCTAGCGCTCTGAGTCTGCAGTGCCAACCCCTAAGCCACCGTGCCGCCCGTGTTTGTCTGTGTGTCTCTGTGTGTGTGTGTTCGTATGTGCATAGGTGTGTGTGCGTAGGTATGTGTGTATCTGTATGTATATATGCGTGTACATATGTCAGTGTGTGTTTGTGTGTGTGAGAGAGACTGTGTGTATTTAAACAGTGTGAGTATTTGTCTTCATTTTGTTTTTTTTGCATTATGTGTCATTTTTCATTTCTTTGTGTGCTTTGCTCTACAACTCGATTTTCAATGCACATAAAATAAATCCTGGCATTAGTTCATAACTTCATCAGATCCTGGAGCAGAATTAGGCCATTTGGCCCATCAGGTCTGCTCTGCCACTCGATCATGGTCGATATCCTCCTCAACCCCTGCCTTCTCTCCATATCCCTTCAACCCATTACCAATTACAATCGGTGAAACTCTCCTTAAATTTACTCACTGTCCCAGCATCCACTGCACTTTAGGGGAGCGAATTCCACAGATTCACAAACCCTTTGGGAGAAGTAGTTACTCCTCAACTCTGTTTGAAATTTGCTATCCCTCATCCTCAGACTATGACGTCACATCATAGAATCCCCCACAAGAGGGAGCATCCGCTGCACCTCTATTTTATTCATGCCGTTTATCATCTTGCATTTGATCTCCCCTCATTTTTTCTAAATTCCAGCGAGTATAGGCCTAAACTGTTCAATCTCGCTTCATACGACAGCCTCATCTCTGGGATCAATCTAGTGCACCTCCTCTGAACTGCCTCCGATGCCACTACATTTTTCTTCAAATAAGGGAACCATAACTGTGCACACTACTCCAGGTGTGGTCAATATCTTGTATAGTTGCAACAGTACTTCCTTACCTTTTATATTCTATTCCTTTAGCTATAAAAGTCAACAATTCATTTACTTTAACACCTGCTGTAACAGCGTGCTAGCTTTCTGTGACTCATGAAAGAGTTCACCTAGCTCCCTCTGCACTAGAGCACCCCGAAGACTCTTCCCCATTAAGATCATTGGTTGCCTTCCCATTTTTTCAATCAAAATGCATGACCTCACATTTATCCACATTAAACTCCATCTGCCATATTTTGGCCCACCCTTCTAACCTACCTATATCCATTTGTAAGGTTCCTGTTTCCTCACTGCAATTTAGCATCCTTCCTATTTTGTGTCATCTGCAAATTTGGCCAAAGAGCCTTCCATCCCTGCATCCAAGTCATTAACATAGATTGTAAATAGTGGGGGTCCAAGGACTGAACCCTGTGGGTTACATAAGTTGCATCTTGCCATCTGGAAAAAAAAAACATTTATACTGACTCTGTTTTGTGTCCCTCAGCCAGACATCTATCTGGGCTAATAAATTACCCCTAATCCCCTACGATCCAATTGTGATTTAACCTTTTGTGTGGCACCTTATCAAATGCCTTTGGGAAATCCAGATATATTACATCGACAGGATCCCCATTATCCACTTTGCTTGTTCCATCTTTGAAGAACTCGAGCATATTAATCAAACATGGTTTGCCCTTAATAAAACCATGCTGGCTCTGATGGATAGCATTTTGACTTTCTGAATGTCCTGACATTGCTTCCTTGATAATTGATAATTCAGGGTATAATGATAATGATGAAGCCATTGTTGATTGGTGGAAAAATCCTTCTTGTTCATTTAATGCCCTTGAGGTACGAACATCTGCTATTTTCACCTGATCTGGCCTACATGTGACTCCAGACCCACTGCAATATGGTTGATTTTTAATTGCCCTTCTGGAAAATTAGGGATAGGCAATGAATATTGTCCTCGTCACAGGCACCTGAATCGCATGAGGTAAGAAAACTGAATTAATAGCTTAACAAAGTACCTCTGATACAACTCAATAAGCAATTCCCTTCATTTGTTAGCCAGCAGGCTCTGCATGAAATTATTACGAACAACTCAATCTTAAGCATGATTATATTTGCAAACACTTGATGTGACTACAATTTTAAAATATTGATGATGATGTGAATACATTTTATAGTCTCAAATCTGTAAGTTTGTTTTGTAGTTAGCAGTTAGTGCTAGTGAACATAGAAAGTAAGTGCAGGAGTAGGCCATTCGGCCCTTCGATCCTGCCCAACCATTCAATACGATAACGGCTGTTCAAGCAATCCTAGTATCCCATTCCTACCCTCTCCCCATACCCTTTGATCCCTTTATAGGCAGGTGCAACATCCAGCTCCCTCTTGCATAGGAGAGAATTCCTCAGGTTTACAACTCTTTGGGGGAAGAAGTTCTTCCTCATCTCAGCCCTGAATGGCTTACCCCTTATTCTTAGACTGAGAGCCGTTGTTCTGTCCTTCCCCAACATTGGGAACACCTTGCGTCTAGCCTGCCCGGTCCCATCAGGATTTTATATTTTCTCTGAGATCTACCCGCTCCCTTATTCTCCTAAATTCCAGCGAATCCAAGTCCAGTTGATCCTCATATGTCAGTCCTCCCATCCTGGGAATCAGTCTGGTGAGCCTTCGCTGGACTCAATCAAAGTCCCTTCTCAGACTAGGAGACCAAAACTGCACACAATACTCACGGTGTGGGCTCACTGAAGTTCTGTATAAGATGTTGGATATGAATTTCCAACCGTTATGTTTTTTGAGTCAGAGAGGTCTACAGCCTAAACAGGTCAAAAATAAGCATCGAGCTATTTGATGCCAATTTTCTCATTCTTGTCCCATGGCCTTGTAGGCCTTGGTGTAGCAAGTGCACATTTAAATACCTCTTCAATGTTATGAGGCTTTCTGCTCCAACCAACCGTACAGTGAATTTCAGATTCCCACTATCCTCAGGGCATTAAATAAACCCTCACATCATGTCTAAACCTCCTGCCTCTTTCCTTAAATCTATGCTCCCCGATCACTTCGATTATTGTGTTCAGTTTTGGTCACCTTGCTATAGGAAGGAAGTTATTAAATTGGAACGGGTGCAGACAAAATTTACAAGGATGTTGCCGGGATGCAAGGGTCTGAGTTATAGGGAGAGGTTGGACAAGCTAGGACAGTTTTCTTTAGAGCGTAGGAGACTGAGGGGTGATTCTATAGAAGTGGAGAAGATCAGGAGAGGCATGGATAGGGTGAATGCACTTGGTCTTTTTCCCAAGGCTGGGGAATTGAGGACAAGAGGGCATCAGTTTAAGGCAAGAGAGGAAAGAATAAAAAGGAACCTGAGGGGCAAACGTTTTACGCAGATGGTGGTACGCATATGGAATGAGCTGCCAGTGGAAGTGGTTGAGGCCAATACATTAACAACATTTAAAAGGCATTCAGACAAGTACATGGAAAGGAAAGGTTTAGAAGGATATGGGCCAAGTGCAGGGAAATGGGGTCAGCATCGATGGACAGTTTGGTCAGCATGGACCAGTTTGGGCCAAAGGTCCTGTCTCCATGCTGTAGGACTCTATGACTCTATGATCGCTCCACCCCAATGCCTCTTCCTGTCTTCCTTGTTGATGTCCCTGGTAGTTTTATCAATTTCAATTACGGTCACCCTTCAGTCTTCTCATTTCCAGGGAAAACAACTCCAATATATCTAATCTGTCTTCATAATCAAAACTCTGCAGACCAGGCAACATCCTGATAAATTTCCTCCCTTCCCTTCCCAGTGCCATCACATCCCTCCGCTAACATATGCCAGAAGTGCATAGCTGCAGCCTGGCACACGTTTGATATGAGTCCCCAACATTTTCCTTGTATGGAAATGTGGGGGGCATCATCAAGGACATTGAACTGAGAAAGTTCTGTCAACGTGTTAGCAGGACCACTATGCGATTCAATAAAACAATATGTTCCCACAAATGTTGACAGAGGCAATTATTGCCAGCAGCGTCCATTCAAAAAATCCTTGGACATTTGGTTTTGGCAAAGTTGTTATTGATATTTGATATTTTTGTATCATTTGTCTCTTGTTTCGGTATTCCCCTGCCATTGCTTCTCCATATGATAGAACATAGACCTGTCATACCAATCTGAAGCGCATCTAACCAACACTATTCCATGTACATCTATATGCTTGCCCAATGACGACTTAAATGTACTTAAAGTTGGCAAATCTACTACTGTTGCAGGCAAAGCATTCCATACCCCTACTACTCTCTGAGTAAAGAAACTTCCTCTGACATCTGTCCTATATCTATCACCCCTCAATTTAAAGCTATGCCTCCTCGTGCTCGCCATCACCATACTTGGAAAAAGTATCTCCCTGTCCACCCTATCAACCCTCTGATTATCTTGTATGTCTCTATTAAGTCATCTCTCAATCTTTGTCTCTCTAACTAAAGCAGCCTCAAGTCCCTCAGCCTTTCCTCGTAAGACCTTCCCTTCATACCAGGCAACATCCTAGTAAATCTCCTTTGCACCCATTCCAAAGCTTCCACATCCTTCTTATAATGCGGTGACCAGAACTGTACACAATACTCCAAGGGCAGCTGCACCAGAATTTTGTACAGCTGCAGCATAACCTAATGGTTCCGGAACTCGATCCCTCTATTAATAAAAGCTTAAACACTGTATGCCTTCTTAACAACCCTGTCAACCTGGGTGGCAACTTTCGAGGATCTGTGTACATGGACACCAAGATCTCTCTGCTCATCTACACTACCAAGAATCTTACCATTAGCCCAGCACTTTGCATTCCGGTTGCTCTGACCAAAATGAATCACCTCACACTTGTCCGCATTAAACTCCATTTGCCACCTCTCAGCCCAGCTCTGCACCTTATCTATGTCTCTCTGTAACCTACAACATCCTTCGTCACTATCCACAACTCTGCCGACCTTAGTGGCATCTGCAAATTTACTAACCCACCCTTCTACGCCCGCATCCAGGTCATTTATAAAAATGACGAACAGCAGTGGACCCAACACTGAACCTTGCGGTACACCACTGGTAACTGGATTCCAGGGTGAACATTTCCCATCAACCACCACCCTCTGTCTTCTTTTAGCAAGCCAATTACTGATCCAAACTGCTATATCTCCCACAATCCCATTCCTCCGTATTTTGTACAATAGCCTACTGTGGGGAACCTTATCGAACGCCTTGCATTCCATATACACCACATCAACCGGTTTCCTCTCATCTACCTGTTTGGTCACCTTCGCAAAGAACTCAATAAAGATGTGTGAATCAGATCATAAAAATGCTTCTTTGGTGACAATAGTTTTGTGTGAGTGAGTTTTAGCACTGGGTGTGAATGATGGAGTTTCATGCACTTTCATGTGTGTCTATGAGCGCACGTGTTTGTGAAAACCAAATACATCCCTTGTCTGCTTCTGGTTGACACTTGTGAGTATTTGTGTTTGCACAGTCCATGGAAAGGTCAGCAATGATTAGATTCCCTACAGTATGGAAACAGGCCCTGCGTCCCAACTGACCCTCTAAAGCGAAACCCACACACTATATTCACTCCTGACTAATGCACCTAACACTATGGGCAATTGAGCATGGCCAATTCACCTGAACCGTACATCTTTGCATTGTGGGAGAAAACCGGAGCAAACCCACATGGACACGGGGAGAATGTGCAACCTCCACACAGACAGTCACCTGAGGCTGGAATTGAACCCAGATCCCAGGCGCTAGGAGGCAGTAGTGCTAACCACTGTGCCACCATGATAATATTGCATGGCTGAGCAGGCTCAAAGGGCCAGATGGCCTACTCCTGCTCCTAGCTCATACGTTCTGATGCACACACCACCTGAAAGTTCCTCTCTAAGTCACTCATCATCCCGACTTGAACAGATATCACCATTCCTTCACTTTCAGTGGGTCAAAACGTTTCCCTTAACAGTATTGTCAGTCTCTCTACAACACGTGAATGTAGTCGTTCTCAAAAGCATCAATGAACAACAACAGAACATAAGAGCAGGGAGGAGGAGGAGGCCGTCTGGCTCTTTGAGCCCGCTCGGCCATTCAATAAGATCATGGCTGATCTTTTCATGGCCTCAGCTGCACTTAGCCAGCCTCTCACCACATCCCTTCCTTCCTTTATTGTTCAAAAATATCTATCTTAGCTTTAAAAATGTTTACTGAAGTAGCGTCTTCACTGGGCAGGGAATTCTGTAGATTTACAACTGTTGAGGTGAAGAAGTTACTCAACTCAGTCCTAAATCTGCTCCCCCTAACTTTGAGGCTATGCCCCCCCTCCCCCCCCCCCTTGTCCTAGTTTCACCCGCCAGTAGAAACATCCTCTCTACTTCCATCTTACCAACTCCCTTCACAATTTTATATGTTCCTATAAGATCCCTCCTCATTCTTCTGAATTCCAATGAATATATTGGAATGGACAATGAAGCCCATTCCCAGGAGTGCCACGAGTGAACTTTTTTGTTAAAAGAAGCAGAATATGTTTGTGTTTTATTTGTCCAAAAAGTAGCCTTTTTGGATTTCAGCTTTTGAGGGAGGAAGCCGTTAAAATTATTTTGATATCTATTGTAATCAAATGCATTCAATGTTTCTTTAATCCGTCACGCCCCTGAGCTGGGAATGTTGGCTGTACAGACCTGAACCCTGACAATGATAGATATTTCAGGTAAACAAAAGTCTCCCGTGGAAAACTTGGGGGTTTCGAATTCAGTTAGCAACTGTGTATTTGCACATCAGTGGAAGAAAATGCTTTGCAATGTACTTGATGCTATTTAAGAAGCATAATATTATTTATAAATGCAATGGAACACATCTGTTTGACAAGAATTGAGTGTCCACAAAAGAAAGGGAAATGATTGCAAAACTCGATTTACCGCTGCATTTATGAACCTTCTGTTGATGATTTTCAGGGGGGATTCCTTCGTGTGCCACCACGCAGGAATGAAAAGCTCCTTTCGCCCATTCCTCTGCTGGTGTGGAGAACAATCTGTGCATGAAGAAGGAACTACTGTCGTTCTCCGTCGTCACCTCGGGGTTTCTGTAGTTTCTGGGATTCACTGGCTTGGCATTAGTGGGCTATCCGATGAAATTCTCCCAGGGGTAGAAACCTTGAGCAGCTGAGAGAGAGAGATGAGCCTGTGAGAGTCTTCTTCTGGCGAGGGCAGAAGGACAAACACAGACGGTTCCACTACTGCAGGAGAGAAAAAGTCTCAATAGACAGGTGAACTCTGGGCAAAGTGAAGCCAGTGCTTAAACATGGCATTCATCTGTTTTATTTCCAAGTTTAGGTCCACCTGCTTTCTGGCTACACCAGAGAGCAGCAATTCTCCTCACTGATAACAGTAAGTTGACAAAATGCAAAGCTGTGGAATAGCTGGCGTTGGATAGGGATGGACAAAGGTAAAAATTGCACAACACCAGGTTATAGTCCAACAGGTTTATTTGGAAGCACTAGCTTTCAGAGCGCTGCTCCTTCATCAGGTGGTTGTGAAGCAGGATCATAAGACACAGAATTTACAGCAAAAGGTTACAGTGTCATACAGCTGAAATGATATATTGAACAAACCTGGATTGTTGTTAAGTCTTTCATCTTTTAGAATGAGCTGCAGGTTTCAGTTATTAACATGCAAATCCCAAAACTTCTTTGAAGTCACATTCTCAAATAACAAGGATAAATGCAAAGGCAGGCGGAGATAGCAGCTCTGTTCAGCTTGCGCTGATGCTTATGCTGCACAATAGCCTCTTCAAACCCCGCTTATATTTTCTCGTGCTTTCTCCATTATTTACTGATCTGCTTCCTATTAAATGCATAATCTCTGGCTCCAGGAGTTTTCGATGGTAAGTGTGTTAAGGAAACAGCCCATTAGAGCGCTGTAGAGGATACTGACACCCGACAACGGCCTGAACTCGATAAAGTGACCAGTTTGTTTTGTTTCAGCCGTCCGCTCAGTTTCCTGCCTGTGGAGCGAAGCTCTGAGAGGTCTGGGCATATCCTGCTGCATCACCACGCAGTAGAACTCAGCCCCGCTCAACCATGCTTCTGTCGAAATGTTTGTTCTGCTGATAAAGCTTGTCAGGATCCTCCTCAGTATCTGTAAAAAGCAATAACAACTAAACATTTCTGGTCTGGGTCAGGCCTAATGAAACGTCACAAAACTGAAATTATAATTATATTACTCGTTCTGTGTGAACTGCCGAATACATGCACTATTTTCTGTTCTCATTCTTCCTGAATGCATTTGCTTTTTGTTTTGTTAATCATTTCTTTTATTCATTCAGAGCATATGGTCTTCACTGGCTGGACCAGCACTCAATGGCCATTGGTATTTGCTCCCGAGAAGCGTGTGAGCTGCCTTCTTGAACAGTTGCAGTCTATTTGGAGGTGATTTTGGCGCAGTAGCAATATGTTTCCAAGTCAGAGAGATGTGTGGCATGGAGATGAAGTTGCTGATGGTGGTGTTCCAATGTATTACCTTTCATATGGTCACGGTTAGGGGGTTTAGAAAATATTAGGGAAATGACCTTGGTGAATTTCTGCAGTGAATCTTAGGTGGCAAATATTGTTCCGAAGGTGATTCGGTGGTTAAAGGGAGTGATTGTAGAGCTGTCATCAATAACGCTGGGTGCTTTGTTTATCCTCAAGTTACAGATTCTGCTCACAATTTGAATAATTTAGCTGATTCTGAATTTCCTGCTGGGTGTTTTATTGATCGTATTATGTACAGGACCTCATGTATTGATTGAGTTTTTTAAAATGTTGAAGTCCAACTTCAGCGTTTCCTTTTGCAGAGAAAAGGAGGGGAGTTATTTCTTTGGTTCTAATGTTAATACTCATATCATTCTTATAGAATTTGCAACTTCTCTCCTGCTCTGGTATTGTTCAAGCCTGGAGGTACACCGAAAGTGAGATAGAGACAGCGAGTTTTGAGAAGATTTGTAGCTCAGTTTGAGGTTCTGGATGTAAGCTTGCTCGCTGAGTTGGAAAGTTCATCAGTGAGCCTCCGGTAAAGCGCTGGTGTTATGACCCACTTTCTATTTATGTGTATGGGTTTCCTTGGGTTGGTGATGTCATTTTCTGTGGTGATGTCATTTCCTGTACTTTTTCTCAGATGGTGGTAAATGGGGTCCAAGTCGATGTGTTTGTTGATAGAGCATTTTGGGAAAGCAAATCTTAGCAGGACTTATATACTTAATGGTAAGGTCCGAGGGAGTGTTGCTAAACAAAGGGACCTTAGAGTGCAGCTTCACAGCTCCATGAAAGTGGAGTCACAGGTCGGTAGGATAGTGAAGAAGGCGTTTGGTACGCTTTCCTTTATCGTACAGGAGTTGGGAGGTCATGTTGCGGCTGTACAAGACATTGGTTAGGCCACTGTTGGAATATTGCGTGCAATTCTCATCTCCTTCCTAGCAGAAAGATGTTGTGAAACTTGAAAGGGTTCAGAAAAGACATACTAGGATGTTGCCAGGGTTGGAGGATTTGAGCTATAGGGAGATGTTGAACAGGCTGGGGCTGCTTTCCCTGGAACATCGTCGGCTGAGGGGTGACCTGATAGAGGTTTACAAAATTATGAGAGGCAAGGATAAGGTAAACAGACAAAGTATTTACCCTGGGGTGGGGGAGTCCAGAACCAGAGGGCATAGGTTTAGGGTGAGAAGGTAAAGATATATAAGAGACCTAAGGGGCAACTTTTTCACACAGAGGGTGGTACGTGTATGGAATGAGCTGCCAGAGGAAGTGGTGGAGACTGGTACAATTGCAACAGTTAGAAGGCATTTGGGTGGGTTGGGTGCTGGCAGGTGGGACCAGATTGGTTTTTGGGATATCTGGTCGGTATGGACGTGTTGGACCAAAGGGTCTGTTTCAGTGCTGTACATCTCTATGACTATGACTCTATGAATGTATACTTCAAAGAATTATCGTGTCTGTCTCTTGAAGTATGACATTCAAACCGGACCTCTACCAACAAACACATCGACTTGGGCCTCACTTCGCACCCTCTGAGAAAAAAAAGGAAATAGCATCACCGCAGGAAATGACTTCACCAAACCAAGGAAACCTAAACACATAAGCAGAAAGTGAGTCATAATACCAGTATTTCACCCAGAAGCTCACTGATTATGTTACCTATTATGGTGATGAAACGTCTAAAAACGAACCTTCCAGCTCAGCGAGCAAACTTACATCCTGACATAGAGACCAGAGATGCATGTACAACACAAAGTCTAAGGTGAAGACCTGAAATATATGCAATCCTAGACTTGATTATCCAGTGTTTTTAAAACAACTTGAAGATATATTGTTTAATTACCAACGGTTGTCCACCCTCCCACAATGCCTTCCCCAATTCCTCTTCAAATGACACTAGCCCGACACTAATCTTATTCAATCCACTGTATCGAACCTGACAGAAAATCTTGCCGTTTCGCACCTCCTACTCGGACACGGTTAGCATCCTGCTCTGGGGGAAGGTACTCTGCTTGTTTCTCACTGAGAGCTAAGTCTTCAGTCCACTTTGTACTCCAAGTACCTATCACTCTCTATTGTGTTATCTGCAATATTATTAATCAGTCCACCTACATTTCATCAAAATCAATTGTATATACATGTTACAGACAACAGAGGCCCCAGCAGTGACATTTGGAACACCACCGGCCACACATCTTCAGTCAGAAATACGTTCCGCAACGACACCCAGTCCTCTGTGACTAAACCAATTTTGTATCCAGCTCACCACCTCACAGCGGATCACATGTGACCCAATCTTCTGATTGGATCCCGACCATGATGGACCTTGTCCAATGTTTTAGTAACATCCATGTCGACAGCATCCACTGCCCTGTCCTTGTCGATTATTTTTGTCACTTCCACAATAAAGCTCAATCCAATTTGTGAGACAAGACCTTGTCCCCGTGAAGCCGTGCGGGACAATCCCCAATAAGTCCCTTCTTTTCCAAATACTGCACCTCAAAGTCTTTTCCAATAATTTCCCGACTGCTGATGCAGTGCTATCATTTCTGCTCCCTTTTTTAAAACTAAAGAACAACATTCACTATCCAATCCTCTGTCATCTTGACCTTGACTAAAGAGGAGACAGAGGACTCTGTCAAGACCCGAGCAATATCCGTCGTGCCTCCTTTAGTATCTTTGGATAGATCCCATCAGGGTCTGGAGGCTTAACCACCTTCATATTTTCCAAGACACACAACAAATCCTCCTTGATATCGATTTGCCCTACAATATTAAGGTGCCCCTTCTTCATCTTGCTATTAGTTATGTCCTTATTCTTGGTGAATACCGATGTGAAATAGTTCATTAAGGACCTCGATCGCCTGCTTGAGCTTCACACATTAAGTTTCTCCTTAACCCGACCTGTCAAGGACGTTATGTGGCTCCTTATTTCTCTGTCCTGCTTCCTCCATGCTCCTCGACGTCAGTCTCCCGAATCTCACATATTCTTCCTTTTTCTCCTTGACTGAAGTTTCGATATCCCTCGGGATAAAAGGTTTGGCATCTTGCCATCCTTTTATTATTTCCGCAAAGGAACACCTGAAGTTGGGTAAACAGGCCTTTCAAAGGCTTCCAAGGCTCAGATTGGGGGGCGGCTTTACCCTCCTAAAGCCGCCCCCAATCGAATGTCTCTAGTTCCTGTCTAATTTTGATGCAATTAGCTTTCCCCTAATTTGGCGGTTACATTTGAGGGCCGCTCTGATCCTTATCCATGATTATCTTAAAGCTTTACATAATCCAACCACAAAGAACAAGGAACAGTATACCACAGGAACATGACTTCCAGCCCACCATGACTGTCTTTCTGAGCTAAAAAAACCTTTCCTTCTGCGTGATCCATACCCCCCATTCCCTGCCTTTTCATATATCTGTCAGCACACTTCTTACATGTTGCTACTGCACCTGCCTCCACCACCTCTTTTGGCAGCAGCTTACTACAATCTGTAACATCACATCGCCTTTAAATTTCATCCCTTTCAACATAAACCTATGTCATTTTGTAACTGACATTTCTAACCTTGGGAAAAAAAAACACTCCAAATATCCATTCTCTCTGAGCCTCCCATAACAGTATGAACCTGTATCACGTTACCCCTCATCCTTCAGCGTTCAAGTGGAAACCAACCACCATTGTCCAATGTCTGATCATAGCTCCAGCTCTCCAATCTCTCCTCAATCATCCGAGATGGTGGTGGAACAGCAGGGCCTGCATTTGGGCTCCTGAGCCCTTTCTTTTTCCCCCTTTCGCTTTTTTCCCCCTCTTTTACCTTTCAAAGCCTTTGCATGCGAGGGGTCACTGGCACAGCAGCGAGATCCGACTGAATGAGGATGAAATGGCTGCAGCTTCCCACTGGTATGGGGTGGTGCCTGGCGATACTGCCCAGGCTGGGTTGACAGCGGCTGCAGGAAGGCGGCTCCGCCCGGTGTGTATCCACGTGAGACTCGCAGGCTGCTGAGCATTCCACACACCTGAATGTTTCTCAATCCTTTTGGTTCTGTTTCTTTGAATTCTCCTGTTGTCCTTTTTTCGACAATTCTGCTTTTGTAACAAAGGTGGCACCGCAGAATGGTGACCTTCTACGCTTTTCACCGTATTACCATACTTGAGTACACCTGACACTAAAATCTAATTCTAATATTTAATTCTAGCTCAAACCTTCCAACCAGGCAACATCCTGGTAAACTGTTTCTCCCAAACCTCCAATTCCTTCTTGTAGTGTGGTGAACGGAACTGCACACAATATTCCAAAGGTGGCCGAACTAAAAGTGTGTACAGCTGCAACATTACTTGTCAATTTCTCTTTGGCATTCGCTAGGCCTCCTTGACCACTTTATCCACTTGTTTTGCAGGGAACTTTGGACTAGAAATGTATGTCTATATCCCGATGGAACTACTAACATTTACTGTCTACTTTCCTCCGACATTAGATTTTCCAAAACGCATCATCTCACAGCTGTCCAGATTAAACTCCATCTGTTATTTCTCCACCCAGGTCCTCAGTGTGTCTATATCCTGCTGTATTCTCGAGCAATCTTCCTCACTATCTGCGATATTTGTGTCAACTGCAAATTTCCTAATCAGGCCACCGATAATCTCCTCCAAATCATTTATACGTGTTACAACGAGCAGGGGCCCCAGCAGAACATCCACTGGGCACAGATCACCAGTCAGAAATCACCCCTTCCACTGCTGCTTCTCTCTATCCGCTACAATAAAGTCAGTGCTATATCCATCTTGCCAGCTCTTCCCACATGAATTCCTTTTTTTTTGTATCAGCTTGCTGTGAGGTACTTTGTCAATGGCTGTTCACTGTCCCCAAAATACTCTGCCACTTGAAAGTTGGATCACTTGGCCAGGGTCATTTCCAATACAAGGTCCACCATGATCCTTTCCCCACTTGGAGTTTCAAGAAACCCTCCTGGATACTCCAATAAACTTCTGCCCCATCTAATCCCTTGATACTAAGGGAGTTCCCTTCAATACTTGTGAAGATAAAATAACCAATTACAACAATGCTGTTGGTATTAGATATTTCCTTAATGTGTCCCTCTGTCTCCCACTGACTATTGGAAGGTCTATAGTATGACCCCAGTACAGTGACTACATCTTTGTTATTCCTGCCTTTTACCCACATGGCCTTGCTGGATGAGTCCTCCGAGATGTTCTCCCTTACTCCAAATATGATATACTCCTTAATCAGTAATGCAAATCCCTCACCGCTTTTGCACACTTCTCTATCTGGCACAGAACGTCTAAAGTAGAAGATAGCGAGGACTGCAGATGCGAGAGATCAGAGTCGAGAGTGTGGTGCTGGAAAAGCACAGCAATTCACGCAGCATCCGAGGAGCAGGAGGATCGATGTTTCGGGCAAAAGCCCTTCATCGAGATTCCTGAAACGTCGATTCTCCTGCTCCTTGGATGCTGCCTGACATGCTGTACTTTTCCAGCATAACACTCTTGACATAGAACATCTAAACCACGGATTGTTGAAGTGTCCGTCCTACTCTTCTCTCAACCAAGTTTCTGGAATGTCAACAACTTTGCAGTTCCATGTACTAACCTATACTCTAAGCTCATCTGCCTTACTTATTGAAATCCTTGCAATAACATAAACACCGGTGCACTTCAGACCACCCATCCTGCCGTGTTCATTCACCTGGCCCAGCCTGTTTTGTCGATTCCACTTTCTTGACTTAATGTTGACCTTCTCCCACACTTGCTGTTCTTTTGCTCTCTTTCCTACCCCCGCCCTACCAATGTAAACACTTCTGGAAGCACGAGCAAACCTCCCTGTGAGTATATGAGTGCCCCTCCAGTTTAGGTACAACTTATCCTTCTTGTACAGGTCCCAACTTCCCTGGAAGAGATGCCAAGGTTCTTCCTATTAGACCTGACTGAATGGCACCTTGCCATCAATACTTCCACAAGATGACCTCCATTCCCCTGCCACATTGGTTTCAACCCTCTTGGATGACACTAGCAAACCTCTCTGCCAGCACGATTCCTGGTCCCCAGCAGTTGACTCAACCACCCATGTGAATGTGTTGATCTGTCTCTCACAATAATAGATGGCGGAGTCCTCTGTCCTCAGGTTAACCATATCCAAGGAAATAAAATGTTGCTTGAAAGATCTTTGAATGAAGTAAATCGGTTCTGAGCCTATATCTTCAAGCTTGGGCTCCAGTGCCTGCCCAGGGGCCTGTCCAAACCAGTTCATGTCAGTGTTGTCAAGATCAAAAGCCTCCAAGACTCCTGGTCTCTGCCTCTGACTGAGTCAGCATGAAATCTGACTGAACAGCTGGAAAATGAAGTTTCCATAAGACTGTAAGACATAGGAGTGGAAGTGAGGCCATTTGGCCCATCGAGTCCAACCCACCATTTAATCATGGCTGATGGGCATTTCAATTCCTCTTACCCACACTCTCCCCATAGCCTTTAATTCCTTGCAAGATCATGAATTTATGAATAGCGGGTTTTGAGAAGATCTGTAGCTCAGGTTGAGGTTCTGGATGTAGGTTTTCCAGCTGAGCTGGAAGGTAGGTTTATTTTCAGACGTTTCATCGCCATACTAGGTTACATCTTCAGTGAGCCTCCAGATGAAGCACTGGTGGTGTAGCCGCTTTCTGTTTATATGTTTGAGTTTCCTATGGTTGGTGATGTCCTTTCCTGTGGTGAAATAATTTCTATCAGATCTCCCCTCGACCTTCTAAACTGTAATGAATAAAATCCCAAGATCCTCAGCTGTTCAACAGTGCTGATTCTGTAATATTTTTGACCAGTCCACAGCATGAATGTATTAACACCGTATTTACAGTGAGAACCTGAAAAAAAAATATATTTACGGGATAAGAAAGTCAGTAACATACTGATTAAAAAATGCTGGCCTCGTCCTTCCTATCACTTGGAAGGAAGGTGGTCTTGCGAGAATTAGCTGAGCTGGACTAGCTCCCACACTGTTGTTGTGTGATTCTGATGAACGACTTTTAAATAGTGGGCAGGAAGGGACAAGATTGTGGCTGCAGCCTGATGTAGATGGTCATTGAGTCTCATAGAACATAGAACATAGAAGAATACAGCGCAGTACAGGCCCTTTGGCCCTCGATGTTGCGCCGATCCAAGCCCACCTAACCTACACTAGCCCACTATCCTCCATATGCCTATCCAATGCCCGCTTAAATGCCCATAAAGAGGGAGAGTCCACCACTGCTACTGGCAGGGCATTCCATGAACTCACAACTCGCTGAGTAAAGAATCTACCCCTAACATCTGTCCTATACCTACTACCCCTTAATTTAAAGCTATGGCCCTCGTAATAGCTGACTCCATACGTGGAAAAAGGTTCTCATAGTCAACCCTATCTAAACCCCTAATCATCTTGTACACCTCTATCAAGTCACCCCTAAACCTTCTTTTCTCCAATGAAAACAGCCCCAAGTGCCTCAGCCTTTCCTCATACGATCTTCCTACCATACCAGGCAACATCCTGGTAAACCTCCTCTGCACCCGTTCCAATGCCTCCACATCCTTCCTATAGTATGTTGATCAAAACTGCTCACAATACTCCAGATGCGGCCGCACCAGAGTCTTATACAACTGCAACATGACCTCAGGACTCCGGAACTCAATTCCTCTACTAATAAAAGCCAGTACACCATATGCCTTCTTCACCGCACTATTTACCTGGGTGGCAACTTTCAGAGATCTGTGTACATGGACACCAAGATCCCTCTGCTCATCCACACTACCAAGTATCCAACCATTAGCCCAGTACCCCATCTTTTTGTTACTCTTACCAAAGTGAATCACCTCACACTTAGCTACATTGAACTCCATTTGCCACCTTTCTGCCCAGCTCTGCAGCTTATCTATATCCCGCTGTAACCTGACACATCCTTCCTCACTGTCAACAACTCCACCGACTTTCGTATCATCTGCAAACTTGCTCACCCAACCTTCTAGCCCCTCCTCCAGGTCATTTATAAAAATGACAAACAGCAATGGTCCAAAAACAGATCCTTGTGGAACACCGCTAGTAACTGCACTCCAAGATGAACCTTTACCATCAGCTACTACCCTCTGTCTTCTTCCAGCCAGCCAATTCCTAATCCAAACCTCCAACTCACCCTCAATGCCATACCTCCGTATTTTTTGCAGTAGCCTACCATGGGGAACCTTATCAAATGCCTTACTAAAATCCATATACACCACATCTACCGCTTTCCCCTCGTCCACCTCCTTAGTCACCTTCTCAAAGAATTCAATAAGGTTTGTGAGGCACGACCTGCCCTTCACAAAACCATGCTGACTGTCCTTGATCACATTATTCCTATCCAGATGTTCATAAATCCTATCCCTTACAATTCTCTCTAAGACTTTGCCCACAACAGTAGTGAGACTCACCGGCCTATAGTTACTAGGGTTATCCCTACTCCCCTTCTTGAACAAGGGAACCACATTTGCTAGCCTCCAGTCTTCTGGCACTACTCCTGTAGACAACGAGGACATAAAAATCAAGGCCAATGGCTCTGCAATCTCCTCCCTTGCTTCCCAGAGAATCCTAGGATAAATGCCATCAGGCCCAGGGGACTTATCTATTTTCACCCTTTCCAGGATTTCCAACACCTCTTCCCTACATACCTCAAAGCCGTCCATTCTACTTAATTGTGACTCAGTATTCACATCGGCAACAATGTCCTGTTCGTGAGTGAATACTGACGAAAAGTATTCATTCAGTGTCTCCCCAATCTCTTCAGCCTCCACACTCAACTTCCCACTACTATCCTTGACTGGACCTATTCCTACCCTAGTCATTCTTTTATTCCTGACATACCTATAGAAAGTCTTTGGGTTTTCCCTAATCCTACCAACTAAGGACTTTTCATGTCCCCTCCTTGCTGCTCTCTGCTCTCTCTTCAGATCCTTCCTGTCTACCTTATAACTCTCAATTGCCCCAATTGAACCTTCACGCCTTATCTTTACATAGGCCGCCCTCTTCCATTTAACAAGGGATTCCAATTCCTTATTAAACCACGGCTCCCTCACACGACCCTTTCCTCCCTGCCTGACAGGTACATGCTTATCAAGGACACTCAATAGTTGCTCCTTGAACAAGCTCCACATATCAATTACGCCCTTGCCTTGAAGCCTACTTTTCCAATCCACACATCCTAAGTCAGGCCTCACCGCATCATAATTTCCCTGCCCCCAGCTATAACTCTTGCCCTGCAGTGCACACTTATCCCTGTCCATCACTAGAGTGAAAGTCACCAAATTGTGGTCACTGTCCCCAAAGTGCTCACCTACCTCTAATTCTAACACCTGGCCTGGTTCGTTACCCAGAACCAAATCCAGTATGGCCTCACCTCTTGTTGGCCTGTCTACATATTGTGTCAGGAAACCCTCCTGCACACATTGGACAAACACCGACCCATCTAACGAACTCGAGCTATAGCTTTCCCAGTCAATATCTGGAAAGTTAAAGTCCCCCATAACAACCACCCTATTACTTTCACTCTTCTTCTGAATCATCCTCGCAATCATTTCTTCTACGTTTCTAGAACTATTAGGAGGCCTGTAAAAAACTCCTAACAGGGTGACTTCACCTTTCCTATTCCTAACCTCAGCCCAAACTACCTCAAATGGCGAGTCTTCATCCATCGTCCTTTCCACCGCTGTAATACTATCTTTGACAAGCAATGCCACACCTCCCCCTCTTTTACCCCCACCTCTGACCCTACTAAAACATTTAAACCCTGGAACCTGCAACAGCCAATCCTGTCCCTGTTCTACCCATGTCTCCGTAATAGCCACAACATCGAAACCCCAGGTACCAACCCACGCTGCAAGTTCACCTACCTTATTTCGTATACTTCTTGCATTGAAGTATACACACTTCAAGCCACTTTCCTGTTTACAAGCACCCTCCTTTGAGATTGATGCCATGTTCCTAACCTCCCTACACTCCAGGTCCTGCACCCTAAAGCTACAGTCTATGTTCCCAAGCCCCTGCAGAGTTAGTTTAAACCCCAGTCTCAGTTTCATATTCCATATCATCTCATCACAATTTTTTTAAACTTAAAGATAGCCCTTGTTTCTATTTGGGAACACACATTTGGCATAGTATAAATGCAACATATAACTTTTTAGCAAAGGACAATATGACCGTTGTAATTGTATTCATAAATAATAATTGCATTAGATTAGATTAGATTACTTACAGTGTGGAAACAGGCCCTTCGGCCCAACAAGTCCACACCGACCCGCCGAAGCGTATACCACCCAGACCCATACACCTATGTTTACCCCTTCACCTAACACTACGGGCAATTTAGCATGGCCAATTCACCTAACCTGCACATTTTTGGATTGTGGGAGGAAACCGGAGCACCCGGAGGAAACCCAAGCAGACACGGGGAGAATGTGCAAACTCCACATAGAGTTGAACCTGGGTCTCTGGCGCTGTGAGGCAGCAGTGCTAACCACTGTGCCACCGTGCCGCCCACCATTGTCGACGATCATTTAAATGCCTTTATTTCCTCGAGTATGGGTTTGCAATGTTTACAGTCCATGCAATAAGGTATCACTGCTGATTTCACCACCTTTTCCTTCAAAGCCTTTCCTTTAAGAGGTTATGCTGGAACTGTACAAACCATTAGCTAACACCACAGCTGGAGTACTGTGCACAGTTCTGGAATACACATTATCAGATGGGTGTGATGGCATTGGAGACCTAGACCAAGATGTTAGTGAGCTGGAGAGGTTTAGTTATGGTGGATAATCGATTAACTGGAAGCAAAGGTGAGACATGATTTAGATGTATAAAATTATGAGTGGCATAGATAGAGTCGACAGGAAAGACATTTTCCCCTTGGTGGAAAGGCTAATGATTAGGAGCATAGATTTAAAGTAAAGGGCAGTAGGTTTTGAGGGGAAATGAGAGAGAAAATCCAGAGGGTGGTGGCAATTGGAATTCATTGTGTGTAAGATTGATAGACGTAGAATCGTTCATGACATCTTAGAAGCATTTAGATATACACTTGAAAGGCAGTAGACTAAGTGCTGGAAAACATGATTCGAATAGTTACATGTTTGCATTTGACTGGCGCAGACTCGATGGCCTGAAAGGCCTTTTCTGTGCTGTAGCCTTCAATGACTCTAATCCATATGAATAAACTCGCCCCGATTTTGGAATTGGGAAAAAACCCGACCCAACTAAATTGGACAAAATGGATTCTATTCATCTTTTTAATAGACGTTGCTACGCGAGTAGTAGAGTTTTGAGTAAGCACCCAGAGATGATGAGAAACACTTCACATCATCGAACTGCCTCTGTCAAGCCTTCTCCAAATCTCCATGTACTTTCCTGCCAGCTCTTGCAAGCGCAATACTGCCCTTATAACATTAACCGCAAAAATCCACTTTCTTCATAATTAGGGATGAATCAACAAAAACAGGTAAACTTCATGTCCGGTTTCATAATGGAAATGTCTGTGAAAGACAATTGATGTGGTGATCAGCAAAAACATCACCCAACGTCCAAATCATTGCTGTTAATTTTTTTCAGAGATAGATTGTATAGTTTATGCTGACATCAGGGACATGTTTCATTCAGCTTGAAGGCTATGCCACAGAATATCAGATAACGAAATGTTTTATCTTTCATGAAAAGGTCTTGTGATCTTTTAAGTTCTGTATGAATGAACAACAGACTGTGGATAGATTTATCAAGAAATAGAGGTCATTATTAATTAAACTCACAGGGTTATGGGACTGCAGTTCACAGCGGCAGTGTTACTGCTGCTGTGTTAATAGTTCTCTGGTTCAAGTCCCATCTGCTGCAGAGGTGTGTAATAATGTCTCTGAAGTGATTGATTCGAAAATAATTAAACTCAAAGGGTTCCTTAGTTGTGATTCACAACTCGTGAGAAT